>NC_055998.1:68615397-68918724 GCF_018446385.1 Zingiber officinale
GCCTCTCTCCAACAGAGGTCGAGCAGTCGCTATGGGAACAAGGGCCTGCAGAGCTAAAGTTATTGAGCAGGAGGAAGACTCTGCTCGGTGTCTCTTGCGACGCTGGATCAACGGCTCACCAGAGGTGGCCGAGTTTGATGGAACCACGAGCGACACCATAGAGGGCGCTTAGGCGACAACTCACTAGTGTTGGTTGCTGTGTCGCTAGCCACCACCTAGCTTCCCCTTGCTTCGCCAGTCAGCTCTTTAGAATGCTCGACTAGCAACAGATCATGACTCTCCAGCTCGACCACTCCTTTGGCATTGATCTCTGCATCGGCAAGCTTACTCTTACTGCTCGACAACACCTTGTTCATGATTTGAGTTACAAAAAAGAAAGAGAAATCAGTTAGATTCAAAGATAATAGGAAGAAAAATGGCGTACCTAAAGGGGCGGGCAACCGTGTTCAGATAGGGCTTAGCTCGAACACATACAAGACTTCTCTTAATACTAACCTGTGTATGTGATACTTTTGACCGACCAAACTCATGGCTACTTGGAGGTAAGCCAGCTCACCTTTGTATCTCCCGAGTGGAGGAGGTTTCGACATTTCTATCTATAGTCAGTCGAAAAGACGGGTCAGTCGGGGAGACGGATGAAGAAGTAGTACTCTTTCCTGTGCTTATTTGAGATGGACATTTTGTCAAAATAAACAGTGGTCACTCAGGCTTGAAAAAGGAAGGTGTCTAAATTAGAAAGCTTGGGATAGTAGAAGTAGTAGAAAAGGCGAGGCAAAAGGGGAATGTCGTACACAAGGAACAGTATCACCAGTCCACACAATAACCTAAATGAATTAGGTACCAACTTGTGTAGGGGAATGTGAAAATATCGACAAACTTTAGAGAAGAAGTGATGTATGGGGAAGTGTAGACCGATGCAAAATTGATCTTTCAAGAAAGGGAGAAAGCCATCTAGAGGTGTATGAGAGCGAGCATAGGTAAAAGGAATGATGATTTGGTAATCGTCGGGAAAATGATAGGTTAGTTTCATTTGGTAGACCTTATCACCATTAAAATTAGACTCAGTGGAGGTATACCACAACCTAGGGACAACCGGGAGTGGGGAAGGTGAGCGTGCTATGGAACAAAGGTCGGAAATCAAAGATCAAAAGGGGGGAAAGAGAAGGAGCTTACTGGGAAAGTATCACCGACAACAAGTAAAAGCAGAAAGTGAGAAGACGAAGGTGGCACAATGAACAGAAAAGAGAATGGAGGGTTTAAAAACCTTGGGAACGGCTGCCCTGAGCTGTCCGATTCAGGGCTTAGGAAAATGAGGCTTAATCTTGACCATTGAATTCGAAGAGACAGCCGTCGCATCAGAGCCCAACAGTCGTTTGTCATATCACGCATATTGTGACAATGGGGGGTGACACATGACACTTAACTATAGGAGACATTAATGAGGGATGAGAGCGAATGATTAAAAGGCGTGGTTGGCATGCTTTACATTAATGGGCAGGGATTTGAGCGGTTTCCAAGAAATCATGGTGATGTTAGAAGCAATTAACCGACACTGAGCAGGGGCGTCACTCGGAAAGGAAGATCAAAAGATGTGGAAAATGACTAAGTGTCATACATGTTGACGCCGAGCGCCATCCCGCTCGGAAGAGGAGTGGTAAGGTCCTACATAGCGAGAACTTAATTTGCCCTTCTTGCCAAATCTCATCACTCCCTTCATAGGAGCGACCTTGAGGAAGACTGAATCCCCTACTTGGAATTCCAGTGGCCTACGGCGTGTGTCAGCATAACTTTTCTGTCTGCTCTGGGCAGTCTCAATTCTCTGTCTGATTTTCTGGATTGCCTGAGTAGTCTCATCTATCAGCTCTGTCTGAATGCCCAGCTCTGCTTCCATTTTTTTTCTCTCTCCTGCTTCTTGCCAACATATGGGTGATCTGCATTTCCTGCCATATAGTGCCTCATAAGATGCCATCTTGATGGTGGCATGATAGCTATTGTTGTAGGCGAATTCAGCTAAGCACAAATACTTGCACCAACTTCCTTTGAAATCCAGCGCACAAGCTCTGAGCATATCTTCTAAAATCTGATTTACTCGCTCTGTCTGTCCATCAGTTTGAGGATGAAAAGCTGTGCTGAACTTGAGTTTGGTGCCTAGTGCATTCTGAACGCACTCCCAAAAGTGTGAAGTGAAGCACCTATCTCTATCAGAAATGATAGATTTAGGAACTCCATGAAGTCTGACTACGTCTTTAACATATAGCTGGGCCAACTGCTCTATAGAGTGGGACACCTTGATGGCTAGGAAGTGAGCAGACTTGGTCAATCGGTCTACTATTACCCATATTACATCATATCTATTGGTGGTTCTTGGAAGACATGTTATGAAGTCCATGGATATATCTTCCCATTTCCATTCTGATATTGGAAGAGGCTGAAGAACTCCTCCTGGTCTCTGGTGTTCAGCTTTGACTCTCTGGCATGTCAGGCAGGTACTGACATATTTAGCAACGTCTCTTTTGAGTCCGGACTACCAGAACCTTTGTTTCACGTCTTGGTACATCTTGGTAGAACCAGGATGGATGGAGTATGGTGTGCCATGAGCTTCTTCTAAAATCTTCTTTCTCAGTTCTTCATCATTGGGCACGCAAATGCGACTCCCCTGATAAAAAATCCCGCTGTCCATCACTCGAAACTCTGACTTGTCTTCTTTCTGTATCCCTTGCTCGATCTTCTGGATGTCTGGATCTTCACTTTGCTTTCTCTGTACCTCCTCAAGCAATGTAAACTCTAAGGTCAATGCAGAGAGTTGCCCTTCAATAACTTCAAGTCCAAAATCTGACAACTCCCTCTGCAGTGGCAGGGCTAATGATGACAAAGACATCAGGGATACACTGAATTTTCTGCTGAGTGCATATGCCACTTTGTTAGCTTTGCCTGGGTGGTAGAGGATTTCACAGTCATAATCTTTGACCAACTCTAGCCACCTACGCTGTCTCATGTTTAAGTCCTTCTGAGTGAAGAAGTACTTAAGACTCTGATGGTCGGTGAGGATTCTACACTGAACCCATACAAATAATGTCGCCAGAGTTTCAGTGTAAAAACCACAGCTGCCAGCTCAAGATCGTGAGTGGGATAGTTCTTCTCGTAGTCTTTGAGTTGTCTGGAAGCATAGGCTATGACTTTTCCTTCTTGCATGAGTACAACTCTTAAGCCCATCTTGGAAGCATCACTGTAGATGTCAAAACTCTTGTCACTCTCTGGAACTGTCAGGATAGGAGCACTGGTCAGTCTCTTCTTTAGCTCTTGGAAACTCTGCTCACATTTATCTGACCATTCAAACCTTTTGTTCTTTCTGGTGAGGGCTGTTAGTGGAGAGACTATCCTGGAAAAATCCTCCACGAACTTCCTGTAGTACCCAGCTAAACCAAGGAAGCTTCTGATCTCCCTGGCGTTCTTGGGTCTACTCCAGTTGTTGACCGCTTCTACTTTGGCTGGGTCCACTTGAATGCCTTCTTTAGAAATAATGTGACCTAGAAATGTCACCTGATTTAATCAGAACTCGCACTTTGAGAATTTAACATAAAGTTGCTTTTGCTGCAGAGTCTGCAGTACCATTCTCAAATGCATATCATGCTCCTCTGGGGTCCTTGAATAAACTAGAATGTCGTCGATGAACACAATGACAAATTTGTCAAGGTATTCTCTGAATACTCTGTTCATCAAGTCCATGAAGACCGCTGGTGCATTAGTCACACCAAAAGGCATGACTACAAACTCATAGTGTCCATATCTGGCCCTGAAAGCCGTTCTGGGTATATCCCTTTCTTTCACTTTCAGCTGATGGTACCCAGAGCATAGGTCTATCTTTGAGAACACTGTTGCCCCTCTTAACTGATCAAATAAGTCGTCGATCCTGGGAAGAGGGTACTTGTTCTTGATCGTCACTTGATTCAGAGCTCTGTAATCTATGCACATCCGCATAGATCCATCTTTCTTCTTGACAAACAATACAGGAGCTCCCCAAGGTGAGTGACTAGGGCGAATGGAGCCTTTGTCAAGTAACTCCTGTAGTTGTGCTTGTAATTCTTTCAGCTCTGCCGGAGACATGCGATACGGAGCTTTTGAAATTGGGCTGGCGTCAGGAACCAATTCAATTTCAAACTCCACTTCCCTGTTGGGAGGTAGTCCAGGTAACTCTTCTAAAAATACCTTTGGATATTCATAGACTACCCGAATGTCTTCCTGCTTGGGTCTTTCTTGTTCTTTCTTCTGTCCTGCTTACTTGCCTGGAATTTCTGACTTCCTGCTGACTTGTCCTCTATCTTCACTGGCTTTTGCTGCGCTCGTTGTGCTTTGATGTTGTTCAGATAGTGCTCACTAATGCCCTGCTGATCAGCTCTTCACCAATCTATGGTCGGTGAGTTTCACTACTCACATTAGGTGTTATTTCTGGTCACAGCATTAGGAGTATCAGTCTGACTCGTTCTTTCACTGTACTTACTAACTCTAGGCAAAGGTGAGCTAGCCTGTTAAATCTTTTAACCACTTCTTCTACTGGTAGGTCACCTTGTCTGAATTCCATAAGCTCCTCATACTGTTTATTGGTGATCCGTTGACGGAAGACTTCTTCGTAAAACTCTATCTCGAAGTCAACCCAGCTCATCTGGTTGACTGCTCTCTTACTCTTAACTCGCTCCCACCACATACGAGCATCTCCAGATAGGCAGAAAGAGGCACACTTAACCTTCTCGACTTCTGGTCAGTCAAGAAGCTCCATTGTGCTCTCAAGTGTCTTGAACCAAACCTGCGCATCTCAGGGCTCAGTCGTGCTTGAGAAGCTCTCTGGTTTCAGCTTCAGCCACTGGATGAGGTATGCTTCTTGTCTTCTAGATGCTGTGGCGACTTCCAGGGCAGCTGATGGGACTTCAGTCACCACTGGGGTCTCCACATTAATGGTTGGGGGAGTGGGAGGAGCTGGCTTCTGATTGACCATTAGATTGGCAATCACTTGCTGCTGCTCGCTACTTGTCTCTGAAGTTGAGCAACAACTTCAGAGAGAATAGGCCCAGGGGTTCTGGGCTCTTCGTTCTCCTGAACTCGGTCCTCAATACCAGCGGTATGAGGACGTCCTCTTCTTGACATCAAGTCAGGCAGAGGAAAAGAAAACTTAAAATTATCACTATACTTTCTAGATATATCTTACTTATACATGATTCTTGACTTTCAACACCTATGAGTAGGTACTTCTAAACATTTCTCTATCCTTTCTAAACATACATATATATGGATCAAGAAAGGAGTAACAATAACTTCTATCTTACTTAAGCACCAAAAAAATAAGTACTCTATACTGCAGTTAATAATAAGAAAAGCAGAATAAAGAAAGGATTTAAATACTTTCTTACTTGGAGACGACAAGGCTGATGCTGATGTGTGTGTGATGCTGGAGAATGGAACACTGCTCTGATACCAACTGTAACGACCCACCCTTCTTACTACTACTCTCTAAGGGCGACCGTTACCTAACTACTACTCTACTTACTAGTGTCACTGACGCTATTAATAGAATCAGTTAGATTTATCACGGTTCAGAGGAATTCCTACCGAAAAATTTCGACAGAGTCTCCCCTGTACCGGTGACCAAATCTATAGTACATAAGATATATACGCAGCCACAGGCGGTTGGAACACATTTTTTCACAACCACACAATTATAAAAACAACAGTAAAAGAAAGAACTACTCCAGTAAAAACAACCAACTATATCACTCCACAAATAATTAAAGTGACTAAATGCATATGCGGAAATAAACTCAACTACAATCTCACAAACTTCATAATAGTGTTAAAGAAAAGAACTAAAGCATAAACTCTAATCAAATAGGTCCTGCAGGTTTGGTAGCACTCTCTGGATCTCTCCATAGTCCAGACATCACACACTTCATCACCACCACCATCCTGTCGCCTCCCTTTCATATCTTAGTTTTTCCTTTATCTGGAGTAGGAGGAATGAAAACAAAACTATAAGCGAAAACGCTTAGTAAGTACTAATCTATCTCACAAAAACATCGAAGTGCATAAAAGTAATGCAATAATACTGAAACTGTAATGTTAAAACAAAGCTGCATGTACTCATGGTATACAGAAATAAAACTGAATACTAAATATGCTCACTAACTGACAGGAAAGTAATGAAACTACTACTGTAGGCTTAGAATTAAAGAACTACACTTTTATTGATTCTAAGCATAAACTTGTTTCATTTTCTTATATCCTTATACTAGAAATTAATCTTTTAATTTCTCTTTCACTTTCTTCTTCTTGTTCTTCTTTTCTTTTCTTCTTTGGGCCCAGGCTTAGTACCATCTTTGTTTTGCGCGCTCTCTAATAGTGACTGGGGTAGCGAGCCTCCAGCCCTATGAGGATAAAGACCTCGGTCTTACCAGGGCCAAGACCTCGGAATTGGTCACCTGGATTTGTTTAACGACAACCTCGGAAGTCGGGTACTAGCCTCTTACTTTAATTTACTTGTTATCTCTTTTTAACTAGACTTTAGTATTTTTCTTTACTCACACTTCTCATAATCCTTTATTAGAGCTTATTAGAATCCTGTAGATATATTTAACAAGTGTAGGATTACAACTAACCAAGCACGCTACATGAAAATAACACAAGGGAAGCCGATCTGAACTCTCTAAGTACGTTATAAAACAAGGCAAAGGAAAGCAAATCTGAACTTATTAATCATGCTATAAAATAGAGCAAAAGAAAGCCACTTTAAGCTTACTAATCATGCTATAAAATAGAGCTAAGAAAGCAACTTTAAGCTTACTAATCATGCTATAAAATAGAGCTAAGAAAGCAACTTTAAGCTTTCTAAACATGCTATAAAATAAAGCAAAATCAATCACTAAAATGCTTGTGCCTAGATTATGGTTGTTCGTGCCACTATACAGCATAAAAGAAAGTCTAGCCGGATATGCTAAATACAGGGTCGTTCTTGTCCAATACAAAGTATAACCAAGCCCAAACATCCCTCTGTGCAATGCTACGGTAAGGAAAACAGAAGCATACCCTTCGACAGTAATCCACCAAAAAACAGAACTACATGCTAACAACTAACTACGGTCTATACAGGAAGGTTAAATGTAGAGCTGCTCCTTTCAAACTTATCAGAAAACTATGGCAGGAATTGCTATAATCTGCACAGCATAAGGAAATTAAGAGCATAAGACAAGCTACCTATCAACCCTAAACCATTTCCCTCTTATATCCTTACTGAACTCACGGCAGGGACCCTTTTAAAACCATGGCAGCAAGCCTCAAACAACTTCACAGCATGCTTCAACATCAAGGGAAACGAGAAGAACTCAAGACGAATTCGGAGCTACTCCTACCACAGGTGAGTAGTAACTTACCCCTTGTTTGCTTGGACTTACAATCGAGAGGAGGAAGGAGGCTTTTAGGGTTCGGGCGAAGCTTCTCGGCAACTCCTTTGTGCTTCCGAGCTCCTTCCGTCGGGGTGACCACGCACGGTGAAGCTTGAAGATTGGTCGGAAGAGTCCTTTCGCCGGCACCGGAGAGGAATCCTAGCGCCGTCGCCTCGGTGTGTTTTCCGCCCGCACAGCTGCCGCACGCGAAGGAGAGGGAAAGAAAGGGTTCGAGCGCAAAGGAGGAAAACCTAGGTTTTCTTTTAAAACCCTGGCTTTATTATTAACTACTCCTTAAATATGTTTTTCTTCCTATTAGGTTAACAAAACGAGCGTAGCTCGGCTGGTCGGATGCGTCCGGTTAGGTCGGGTTCGACCCGAGGCCACGGGTTCGAGCCTCGCCTTCAATGGTTTTTGTCAAAACTTCTTTCTTTTTGTAAACATACTAAACGACCTCCAAAAATTACGTAAAAATACTCTAAAAATTTCTAAAAATCTCTAGAACATTTTAAAAGCATTTCCAGATATTTTTGAGGACATTTAGAACTCGAAATAAGGAAAATTGAGTCATTATAAAAGAAGGGTAAAAGAGGGAAAGACCTGCTAAGTCAAAGTCAAAAATGGTCAAAGGCTCTAGTCGACCGATCGGATGTGATGATCAGGAGCCCTCAGTCGGCCAGGCGAGGATGTCGAATTGCCATCCTCCGGTAGCGAGCAACTGGAGTTAAGAGGTAAGCGGCAAGCAATGAGTTTCCAATCCTCGCTGATCAAGCGGTACGACCGGTTGGACAAAGGTACTCACTGACAGTTGGGAAGCAGAGAAGGGAACAAGCCAGCAGCTCCGAACGACACGATCGAACGAGGACATCTCGTCAGAGCAGGATTCGATCGGCCAAAGTGGAGCCCACCTATATATCTCCTCGTACCCTTTTAGAAGTTTGTGCTGCCGGCAACAGAGCATGCCCAACATGTAAATCATACTTTAGAAGTTTCTAGTCCGTCACATCAGGGATTTACATGTCTATTTAAGGAAAGATGTCAGAGATACTTTTTAACTTGTCTTTTATTTGGACACTTTGAAAAATGCACATCCACTTTGAGATACGTGCACAAATGATACAGTCACTATGAAAGGGGGTCTTATCTAGTGGAGGTATGTGATGCTTCACTATTGAACACGCTTTTGCTATAACATACTTACTATTTTTCTTTTCCATTTTGTGTGGATAACTGACTTGAGCGTCAGAGTCGGGGACCCCCTCCCTAGTCCAACACTAGTGATCTTAGTTTTGTAGGATAGTACGGACTCTTCTCTTAGTCAATCCTAAAGTCATCTCTCTATCTAAATCGTCTTTTCAACTTTCGAATAGAATGAATTGATAAGTATTCGTTTAGTGTTCAATTTAAAAATAACTTTTTTATATTCTTACATATATACATGAATAAAACTAGAGACTGAATTATTCATAAATAATATTTTTATCCAAATAAAATTTATAAGTTACATTTATTATTAAATTTGTAAATAAATATATAAAACAAATAAAGACATTTTCAAAAATTATAAAATTTATAAGTTACATTTATTAATAACTTTTTTATATAATAAATATATAAAATAAATAAAGAAACTCTTAAAAATTAAATAAGGGTGTAATTTCAGGTTGACTGACCAACTCAAACAAAGTTAAAAAAAGGAGAAAAGCTATAAAAGAAGCTTGTGCAAAGATGCTTCATAAAAGACAGTTTATTTATAGATATTACAAGTTGCATAATTATACTCAACGAAACTCTAACCAATAATTTAGATATATGATTTTCAAAATCCCACTTAAATATTTTGAATTCAAAAACACAATTAGTAATTAACAAAAATCAGAAAAATAAAAGAACGAGAAGGAAAAGAAAAAAAATTTAAGCTGCGGAAGAAATAGAACGGAACCTGCCCAATCCATCACAAGCTCCAGCCGCGAGGCGGCGCCGTGGATCCCCCAACGCATTCCCCCTCGACAATGGATCTGCCGCCGCGCAACATCGTCACACTCCTCCGGCCTCGTAGGGCCTCCTTCCCTCCCTCGCCCTTGCTCCAACTTCTTGGTCCCCGAGGGAACCTTCCCGCTCGGATCTGTGCTGCAGGATCCCGTTCACTCGGTCTCCTCTCTCTACCTGCTTGGAGTTGTTCCAATCCCTGTCTCCGCGGTTCTCAGATCGGACGTGCTTGTTCTAGATCGCAGATTGCGTCTCCTTTCACCTCTACTTCTCCTGTCGATAGGAACAGTCGAGATGGGTTCCGCATCGTCCTCGTCGCGATTGCCTGTGGGGTACTTGCGGTAAGGTGCCAAAGGGCTCTCGCGTTAGCAGCCGCAGTGGATGCCACGGTTGGGATTCTGGCACCTAATAGAGTGAGTCTTGTTGGAGTATGGCCGAAGGTGCTGCAGATTCTTCAAGTATTGAAGGACCAGGGCTTGATTTTGACAGCGCTTCTGGGTCTGTCCGCCTTCTTTTCGATGGCGGAGACGTCCATCACTACGTTATGGCCGTGGAAGGTACTGCACTGATATCCATTTTCATAATTTGTGCCTCAGTGATGCTGCTAATTCAAGCTTAATGGTTCTTTTTTCAGGTTCGAGAGTTGGCTGAAAAAGAACCTGAGAATGGTGTTTTCAGAATGCTCCGTAATGATGTCACTCGATTTCTCACAACGATTCTCATTGGCACAACGTATACAGATGCCTTTTTAGATATTTTTTGGAGCTTTGTTTCTATTTTATTATCACTTAGTTGCTATCGGTATTCATTTCCATTGGGTGTTGTCTTGTGTTCTCAGGGTGGTTAATATCGGTGCAACAGCACTTGTTACTGAAGCAACGACTGCAGTTTTTGGTGAAGCTGGCGTTAGTGCTGCTACAGCAGTTATGACGGTATTCCCTGGTCCCATTTATAATTATTTCGCACAAATCTCTTAGTCCTGTAGGTTATCGTGCATAGCTAACCATGTTGTTTGTAACACAGTTGAACTTTTTGAAATTGCTATGTATGGTAAGTTTTTAACAGACCTCAGTTAGTGGATTTGGTACGTCTATTATGATTTTGATTCTGACTATCACAAATCCCAAGCATCCATAATTTCATGCTAACCACTTTTGAACTTCAATTTTCTATCATTTTGTTATGTCTATCAAAACATGACACTCGTCCAAAATGTCATATCTCAGTTAGCAAGGGCCTTTTCATGTTCACTCTGCAAATTCATGCTTTAAATAACCCACTCTTCAGCTCAATTATTCCAGGCTGCTGTTTTGTTGCTCACTGAAATTACTCCAAAAAGTATAGCTGTTCATAATGCCACAGAAGTAGCTAGGTTTGTTGTAAGGTGAGTAGTTGGTTCAGCCTTCAGGAGTGAAGTTGAATTAGGATGTGCTTCCTGTGGTATTTTATAAGGCGTCTATTCAGAGCTAAAGTTATGATGCATTTAGATCAGGCCGGTTGCTTGGCTTTCTGTAGTCCTGTATCCTGTTGGAAGAGTTGTCACCTTTTTGTCGATGGGAATTTTGAAGCTACTGAGGCTAAAAGGTAGAAGGTAAGAGATATATTACATTTCTAAACAATTCTTTATCACCTGATAATATTTTTATCCAACAAAGTCTTACTATCTGCTTACTGATTGCTTGAGTTTATTCTGGGCCACAACTTTTAAATTTGTGATTGTAACTAAGGATTCATTTGTATGTATAATAATGTAGTAACTTTACCTTGTAAAAGAAATTTCAGTCTGTTTTCGGAGTTCCCAGGCATATTATTAGTGTTGTGGGGTTCCTTACACTCTCTGATCAAAAAAACACCAGCACTTTTTCATTTTAAGGTCTGCCAATCAATGTTGAAGTTGCTATCTTAATATTCAGTAAAGAGATATCAACCTGATTTTAACTTCCAGAAAACTAAGGTCTTCTTAAATGTGTCAATTAATTCTTAAACTAACTGCACAATAGTGTCTAGAACTCAGTAATGTACTGCAGCCCATCCTCAATGATATTGGTAATTTGAATTTTAGCTCATTCAAGACTCACTGCAGCTATTTTTTTCTCTTGTCAATGGTTCTGTGAATATAATATATATTCTCTTCATGGAATTCGGTGATATAATCAGTTTTGAGACAGGAATCCTTGTTGTGGATTCTTATTCTTGTTGGTTGTTTGTACATGCAGTCAGCCATATGTCACAGAGGATGAACTAAAATTAATGTTACGTGGGGCTGAGCTGAGTGGAGCAATAGAGGAAGAAGAACAGGTGAAAGCAGAATTGTTTATTGTTTAGATAAAGTTGATCTCTTTTTGTTTTACTCTAATCTCTTAAATAGCCTTCATAGTACTTTTATTCTACGACTGGGGTTTTCTTATGTGATTTAACGAGGATATTCCCTTTTGCCATGGGCAACCTACTGTTGAACATTAATGCCTCTCCATCAGTTAGCACTTTATCATTCGACAAGGATATTCCTTCTGGCATGGCTATCATTTTTTTAACATTAATGCCTCCTGGTAAATTAGCAATTTATCATGCAGAACATTAACATTACCAAAAATTTTTATCTAACAATTTTCTTTAACAAGCATTTAATTCTTTTATGCATTAGCTAAATTGTTTAAGAATCTTGTGAGTGTACATGCGAACACATCAAATAACTTATCCTCTTGTGTAACAAGGAAAATTATTCCATGAGTAAGATATGAGGGAAAAGGTGTTGCAGATTGCTCTAACAGCTTTGTGATTTCAAACAACTCAAACAGTTTTGTTATTTCAAACATGTGTATTGGTGAATTATTTTATAAATTTATTTGTAGAGTCCTTATGTGTTGAATGCTTGCAGTTTTCCACTATTATGCTTTATTAAAAGCTAAGTTAGTAATTTATTTTTCTTCACTTATATATTTTTTATTATATCTTAAATATTTAGTCAGATAATGAAAAGTTTGTTACTGTTCATGATTAATTACTTCTTCCTCTTTGTGCTCTCAACAGGATATGATCGAAAATGTACTAGAGATAAAAGACACACATGTTCGAGAAGTGATGACACCTCTTGTAGCTGTAGTTGCAATTGATGGTAGTGCAACACTCATTGATTTTCAGAATTTGTGGGAGACTCATCAATATTCAAGGTTTCTTCAGTTTGCTTCAATGTTTCAATTTTTGTTTAATATATAAGTTAATTTCTCGCATAAAATGAATTTCAGAGTACCAGTCTTTGAGGAGCGTATTGATAATATTGTAGGGATTGCATATGCCATGGACATGCTTGAGTATGTCAAAAAGGTGGGTTCATTGTAATCCTTTCGATATTTATTTTAGATGCATCATCAGATTTGTGTTGATATTTTGTTAATCATTGAGTTTATTTCTATTATTCAAGGTTGAGAAGCTAAAAGAAATCACAGTGAATGGTATTTCACGCATGCCGGCGTATTTTGTACCAGGTACTACAAATCAATGAAACTGAATTTGGGAAGTTAATTAGTAATTTAGGATGTGAGCCAAATCTCTATGTTAATCTTGACTTCTCTTATTTCCCAAACTTGTTTGTTTTGTTGTTGTGGAAAGCATTTATTGTTTCATTTAATTTGTGGCCTAGAATTTTCCTTTTTGGTCTTTCTGCTTTTTGTGTCAGTAGTTAATCAGTGTTTGCATAGATGGAGCTTGATACATTATTATAACATTGTTACACAGTTGGAGATATGATACATTGCTAGAGCATTCTTATACAGTTCATTCTTTTTTCATACTGCAGATTCAATGTCCGTCTGGGATATGCTGAGAGAGTTTCGCATAAGGCAGGTTCATATGGCTGTAGTGCTTAATGAATATGGTGGAACAGTTGGTGTACGTTCTGTTAAAACTCTTCTAATTATTGTCCTTAAGCAATCCATAGTTAAAATAACATAATCTTGTAGCTGAATTCAGAAGCAAAAGCAACTTGATATATCATTCCAGATATGTGTACTTTATTTTAATTTTGATCTCTCTTTAACATTATTGCGTATTTATGTATAATTAATTGCACAGATTGTAACCCTAGAAGATGTTGTTGAAGAGATTGTTGGTGAAATATTTGATGAAAATGATTCAAAGGTAAATTGTCATAGCTGGCATTTGCAGAGATTTTCATTGTTCCAGTTGACTTGTTCTTTATTGTTAAAACTGTTTCTCATTAAACTTGAAAATCAAATTTAAATGCTAGGTTAATGAGAGTTTATATATGTATATATCCAACAACAAAATCATCTTATGTTTATTTTCTTGTCTTTGTTTCTTCCCGTCCATGTATAGGATTGTAATCACCTTCCTATGTATATGTGATCCAAGTTACATGTTCTCATTCCCGCCATTCTCTCATGCCACATACTAGTCCATTCTTACTGATACATTTCATTGCCTGTTACGTACCTCCCTGCAGGCATGCATAATGATTCACATGTACTGGCTTTTTATTTACCTTGTTTCCCACTTCATTGTAGTCATGTATTCTAGGACGATACTAGCATTACAATGATTGAACCTCCAGGTGGTCGGAATTGTATTATATTTTATTTTGTTGAAAATGAGTTTGGGGATGTAATGCATCATATAGTTTGTGATTTTGTAATATTTGATCATCTGTGCTATTGATGTAATTTTCCTAAAGCTGCTTCTTGTGTCTAATGTAGGAGGAAATCCAACGGAAAACAGGGAACATTGTGATGCGAGATGATGGGACATTCGATGTCGATGCCAACACAAGTATTGATCAACTATCAGAAGAACTAAATATTAAAATACCAGAGGTTTGCATCTTCCATTACTGCAGAAGTTGATTCTTTACTTCAACAGATATCAATTTATATGCAAATAGTTTTCTTCCTCAGAGGAGGATATTGCTGAGCCCATGTATGACTTTTCTTTAGTGAGAAATTGAGATGACTAACATATTACAATGAGGTACATGGGCATTGATAGTATGAATTGAAAATTGCTCGAGTAAACCAAAGGGAGTTGCAAAGATTTATTTACATTGCTATATACTTAAGTTTCATTTTAATTATTTAACTTGAGTTCATAATAACTACATGTGGTGATCAGATCATATCTTATAGTATCATGTTATTTTCAGTTTTGCATTTGATGTGAAGAATTTTCTTCTAGTTAAAATCGGATGATCTTTATTTTATGATTATAAATCATAATAATCTCATACCTGAAGTGTGACTATGGGTCAACCAACCATAATCCATAATATGCAAGTGATTATGCTCATCCCAAGTACCCCTCGTAGCTTGTCCTTAGGTTACGTGAAAGGAGGTAAATCTCGGGGTGAACTTATAGCTGACCGCCAAGTGGCTAGGAGGTGGGAGGAGTTTTTCTCCCCTTCAGGAATTGATCCCGACCTCATAATATGTAATTATCTCTATATATACGTGTGGGTCAAGTATAATAATTTATTTAATGGGCTGAAGTAGTCATGTGATCCAATGGTTACAATAAATTTGACCCCTTTACTTCCCTATAACTTGAGAGCATGAGGGACAAGAATTTGATGTAAATCTTTTAATAAGTTTTTCTTAAAATGCATATTATCAAACTAATATTTAGTACAGAATATTTTAAAATTTTATTTAGAACTTTATTTTAGTGTGCAAGAATGAAATAATAAATTCAGCTACAACAACAACCAAGCCTTATCCCACTAGGTGGGGTTGGTTATATGAATCCTTTTACGCGAGCTCTATCTACTACTATATCATTATCTATATTTAAATAAATTTTATCTTATTTTATTGTTACTAACCAAGTCTTATTTGGTCTTCCTCTTCCTCATTTGATATGCGTGTTTGTCATAGTTTCACATCGCGTAACTGGAGCATTTATTGGTTGTCTAAGTACTTGCTTATACCATCTTAAACATATCTCTCAGAGTTTTCCCTCAATAGATACAACTCCGACTCTCTCTCTAATGCTCTCATTTTTTATTCTGTCCATTCTTGTATGTCCACACATTCACCTTAACATCCTTATCTATGTAACTCTCATCTTTTGCTTTATGTGCTCGAGTTATAGCTCAATATTCAACTCTATATAACATAGCAGGTCTAACTGCGGTTTTGTAGAATTTTCCTCTAAGTTTTAAAGGTACTTTACGGTCACATAAAACACCTGATGCTGTCCTCCATTTCAACCATCCTGCTTGTATTCTATGTAAGACATCTCTCTTAATCTATTCACCATTTTACAAAAATGTTCCTAAATATCTAAGGCTCTCGATTTCGGGCAACTCGTCATCTCCTATCTTAATAATTATCTCATTATGTCTAATATTGCTAAACTTAAATTTCAAATATTCTGTTTTTAATCTACTAAGCCTAAAATTTTTTCCTTCTAGTGTTTCCTGCCAAGATTCTAGTTTAGCATTTACTACTTCACGTGTTTCATCTACCAAAATAATATCATCTACAAACAATATACATCATGATTCTGTATCTTGAATGTGTGCATAATTATTGTAAAAAGATAGGGACTAGAGCTGATCGTTGATGTAACTCTATCTTTATTGGAAATGCTTTAGTTATTCCGCCTAAAGTCTTTACTCTAGTCGTTATATCCTCGTACATATCCTTAATTAGTTCAATATATGTTATGCTAATACCTCTCTTTTCTAGAATTCTCCATATAATTGCTCTTGGGATTTTATCATAAGTTTTTTCTAAGTCGATGAATATCATGTGTAGATCTTATTTTTACTCCTGATATTTTTCAATTTATTGTCTAAGAAGATATATAGTTTCTTTTGTCAACCTTCCAGGCATGAACCTAAATTAATTTTCGGTTAACATGGTTTCTTCCTTAATCTTTTTTCTATTACTTTTTCTCAAAGTTTCATGGTATGACTTATTAGTTTAATATTTTTATAGTTTGTACAATTTTGCATGTGTCCCTTGTTCTTATATAAATGGAATTAGAGATTAGAGTACTTATCCTCCATTGATCGGATATTTTTTTCGTTTTCAATATCATGTTAAATAATTTTATAAGTCATTCAATAGTTTCCCTAGACACTTCCATACCTTTATCGGAATATCATTTGATCCAACGACTTTTCCATTGTGCATCTCATTTAAAGCTTGTTTTACTTCTAAAATTTGAATTTTACGATAAAGATTTAAATTTCTATGCTCATTTGACCTACTTAAATTACCTAAGTTAAAGTTAGTCACCTAAACCTTCATTAAAAAGTTGATGAAAATATCTCTTCCACGCCGCTCTTTTATTTCTCCATCGTTTACTAGTACCATATTATATTCATTTTTAATACATTTTATTTAGATAAGATCTCTTGTCTTTCTTTCTCTTACTTTAGTGAATTTATAAATGTCTCTTTTGCCTTTTTTTTTATCTAATTTTTGATATAATCATTCAAAAGTTTCATTCTTTGCCTCGTTCACCACTCTTTTAGTTTTTTTCTTGGCTATTGTATATTTTTTTAAGTTTTTCTCGTTCTTACAAATATATAATTTCATATAAGCTAGTCATTTTTCCTTCACTTTCTCTTGTACTTTCTCATTCCACCACCAAGATTCCTCATTAGTGGTGTATGTCCCTTTTTAGCTAATTAACCAAAATCATTGTTGAAGGAATTCTACGAGAGAGGACATTGATTCCAAAATATTATCACAAAGATAGGACAACTTTGTATTTTGTGTGAATATGAATATTAGATTGTCTCGTTGATGTAATTGGTTCTGCTAAAAATTTGTCTCACGGACAACAAATTTCTTAAGACCTCTCGACTTTGATCTTTCAGGGTCATCAGTATGAGACAGTATCTGGATTTGTCTGTGAATCCTTTGGATATATTCCTGAAGAAGGTGGAAAGATCATAGTGGTACTTGAGAAGGCAAATAAAGAAGAGGATACTGAAGTCATTGAAATAACAACGGATGGCCACGACGAGGAGAGATTTCAATCGTTTGAACTTGAGGTATTTCTTGAGACTTCCTTAATTACTTCAACGAAAACATCTTTGGTTGTCAATTTGTTTCCGCCCTACGTGTTCTTTTCATAAATTTTCAAAGAGGAAAAAATTGTTCATGAATTTCTATTTAGAAATATTCCTAAAGTTACACCATATTGTTGCAACCTCTTTTCTGACCATTGATATTGTTATGGAGGAGATCACATCACATGTAACAATGCACCATACATTTTATTTGACAGTTGGATTAGTTGCCAGTTTGCTTTTCATGTGGTGCTTGGTGTTCTTATGTTGGTTTGTGAAGAATTATGTATAGAACTTTATGGAGCTCGTCTACTACATAATAGATCAATTATTCTATAACTTGTTTTGATGTAAACATCTATGATCTCTATGAAGTTGATGCCTCTATAAAAGCTCTGCTGCATTTAGTGTTTCTGCATGCAGATACTTGAAGCTAATGAAAGAAAGGTTGGTAAAGTTCGTTTTATACCAATCAACAATGAGCATGGAGAAAACTTAGATAATAAGGGCATGACTCGAAAAGTGGATAAGCAAGCAGACAAATCCATAAATGAACTGGACAGCTCGGACGAGGAGATTGAGGTGGGATTGAAAGATGGATGCTCCCACGAGGCAGTTTTGTAGCAGGATGAACTCCAACATAAAATTTCCTTGATTCATAAACAATAGTCAAAAGTTTGGTAACCACGATTAACAGCCTATGATAAATTCGTCACATCTACAATGCTTCCTCTTCTTCTGCAGATAAATAAACAAAGAGAAAAGAGGAGCTTTTCTTCAGAGTGAGATCTTGCAGGATTATTTTACAGGTGGAGAGACGACGCCAAATCATCTGGACGACTTAGATGTGTGTGTGTTTTCAGTATTCAGTATTGGACCACGAGCCTAGCATTAGCGATGTTTTGAATGACTGCAATTCAGTACAGTCAACATGGTATTCATAATCCAACCGAAGGGATGGACCATACTGAAGCCTCAAAGGATTATATCAAGTCCCCATGGAAGAACCACCCAGGTAACTTCAGCCAGCACTTGCAGGATCTGCCTCTTCTCCCTCATCTGTTCGATCTGTTGTAGCCACTTGAACCTCTCTTGCAGCATTGCAACGACGAGCAGAGGACTAGAGCGTCGTTATTCTGCTTAGCCGTTTTAAGAATGAAAACAGATTCAACTATGGGTTGTATTCTTGTTCGCTTGTGCTCTTGTATTTGTAGGTCTAAGAAGCTTTCTTCCTCTCACCTATTATATGTTTCCATAGCATTTGGTTGTGAACTGGCATCGGAGGTGCAACGACCAAGGAGTTAGGTTTGGTTGATTTTTTGGACAGGCCAAGTGAAGCTGAAAGGCAAGTCCAAGCCTCCAAGGCCTAATGGATTTATAATTTGGATGGGCTTTTTTCTTGGAGAACGGCAGGTGATGATTTGAGATGTTATTATAATATTAAATAAATAAAAATGATATTTTATTATATCTATTTTGTTCTCTGAGATTATGACCATTAAATTAGTGCATTAAATAATCAATTCTTTTAAATAAAAAATTTAAATTAAGACAAATATTTGTGAACATTTGGTTTCAGCGTTCACGGATCTTCATGGTGGTCGCCATTTACCAAGTCTCTTACAAATAAAGTCTAAATGAAGAAAGTAGTTTATGAGATATTTGAAACTTGATTCAATAAAGTTCGTTTGAATTAGGGGTGTCAATTCGGGTGGGTCGGGTCGGGTTGGGTCGGGTTGAGTTTTTTTTTTTTTTTTTTTAACCCAACCCGAACCCGACCCGAACCCGAGTTCAACCCAAAACACCTCAACCCGAACCCGAACCCGACCAACCCGATCAACCCGAACCCGACCCATATAACCCGAAAATCCGATTCAAAACGACTTTTTTGGGCTATTTTCCCTATAATTCTTCACTTTTATCTCAATATTCCATCATTATCATACAAACATGATATTAATATACATAAAAACATCTAAATTTTTAAAATAAAATTTGATTTAACTCTAAAAAAACCCACAAAACCCTATATTTAAGCCAACCCGGGTCAACCCGGGTCAACCCGAACCCAACCCGACCCAACCCGAAATTTTTTTACTCTCCAACCCTCCAACCCGAACCCGACCCGAACCCGAAAATGCCCAACCCGAACCCGATTTTTTTCGGGTCGACTCGGGTTGGGTCGTCGGGTCGGGTTCATTTTTGACACCCCTAGTTTGAATTCATTTAATGAAGCTCATTAAGTTAAACAAAGTTTAAATTTCATAATATTCAGTTTGTTATTTTTAAAATTTTGAATTAATTTTTAAATAAAAAATAATAATTTTGATATTGAATTTATACATTTTACACTCTATCTATAAAACATATATATAAATATATTAAATTTATTTATTTGAATAAAATTATAAATTTTAATAAGTATATTATAATTTTTTTTAAATATATAATTTAGTTTTTAATGAATATTTAAATTTATAATTTATATTTATTAATTTCGTTTATGTTTGATAAAAATTTGAATAAGTTTATAAATCATGAATATATTTATTAAATAAAATTCAAGCTTGATTTAATTATAAATAAATTAAATTTAAATATTCAAAAATTCAATTTAACTCGATTACATCCAAAACATACCCTGGAAAACAAGTATGTTTTACTCGATCAAAACTTTTAAGCGGAGTAGCGCATTCCGGGCTCCCACCTGGTGCAGCGGTTGTAGACTCTCCACGTCGGCTGAGGCAACGAGAAGCCACCCGGCGTTGGCGGTGCTCGCGGCTGAGCTGGCTTTATTTGCCACCTCAAAAAAAAAAAGTTGGAAAAAAGGAAACATCGTCATCTCATTTCTCCACCACTATTTTTTTGTTCCATCTCTATTAATTCCCGGCTACACGCTCGTTGCTCCGGCGAATCGCCTTCGATCTCCCCGTCGCGTCTCACGTCGGACGACCAGGTCTCGCCTCCCGGTCCCCCTAGTTGGCGCTGGCACATTCGTAGCTCCAGGGATTGGAACGGAATGCAGGAACCATGAACGGCCTTCGGTGGCTGCGCCGGACAAGGACTTCAACGCAGAGGTACGATCGATGATCTTTGTTTTATGACTAGTGCGATTGACATTCTTTTGCCTTTGCTTAGTATTTTGGGGTTGAATGCAATACATCCCTGAATCAGGTACTCTTTTCAGAGTTTGAAGCTGGCTCAGATAGTCCTACCGAAATGGGAGTTATAGTTAAGGACACGATGGAAGTTTGCTCGGCAGAAGAGATCTTTAGTAGTCCTGAATGGTACGATGGGCAAAGGGATCTTGATATGCCTCGCTCATCCCCACCACCTCCTCCATCGCCACCACGACCACCTCCATCACCATCCTTAGCTTCTCGTCCCCCAAGTCCGGATCCTCAGATGCTATGTGATTCTATTGCTCTGATTGCCGCTTTATCTTCACAATTGTCTGATCAACTTCGGTCTATTAAAATGGATCCTCTATTGCAATCTTCAGTTTTAAATTCATTACCTTTGAATTTAAAGCTACCTTCAGTAGACCCATCCTTCTCATCCCAACCACATCCTTTTCAATCTCTTATTCCTTCACATGTCCGACCCTCTTCTTCTATTCATTCTGCTGTAGCTCCCATTTCTAATGCATTTTTGTCAGCACCATCTCATCCTTCTGATTCTGAATTTACTAAACCTTCTTATACATCATCAGTAGGTGGAAGAGGGTTAAGTAACATTCCCAAGGCCTCGCCATCTCCTCTGGGAGAGAGTGTTTATCATTCCCTACCTTCAAATTTACCTGTAGAGAAGGATACATTTGATAAAGAATATATTGGACTTGTCAATTCCTCATCACATCCAGGAGACCCATCTCTACTTTCTCCTCCTACAAATATACGAGTTAAAATTTCGCCTCCACCTCCGCCTCCGCCTCCGCCTCCACCTCCATTGATTAAATATACTAACAAGCATATTGCAGACACATTGCCATCCTCTTGTGTTGAAGTTGACAATGCATCATCACATTTACCTCTGATGCCACAGATAGTGCAATCATCTTCTTCCCCAAAAACACATAATGTGCATTTAACATCACCTCCATTACGTTCTCCACCGACTCTGTCATCTCCACTTCTGCCGTCACCTTCTGAAAGTGTTGAGAGAACAAATCTACCAATTTTACATAGCAAGATAGATGAAGCTTCACATTCAGTGCAATATATTGGAGTAGTTGAAAAAGACCTAAGTCCACCTCCTCCTATAAGTAATTTGAAAGAATCTCAACTATCACCACCACCTCCTTTTCCTGGATTTTGTGGATTACCTTCATCTTTGCCTCCTCCAGTAGTCCAAAGTTCAAAACAATTAGAAGCATTTCGAGAAGCTTCTAGTCCACCACCTCCTACTACTATGATCGGTGTGCAAAGTTTGCCACTACAGCTGCCATCACTTCCTTTAAAATCAATGTTACGTGGGGCTGAGCTGAGCGCCCAGGCAGAAGAACAGGTGAAAGCAAGATTGTTTATTGTTTAGATAAAGTTGATCTCTTTTTGTTTTCCTCAATCTCTTAAATAGCCTTCATAGTGTTTTTATTCTACGACTTGGATTTTCTTACGTGATTTAACAAGGATATTCCCTTTTGGCATGGGTAGCCTATGTTGGCTCAAATTCAAAATTCGTATTTCGTGTTTCTATACCCTTTGTGCAGCAGAAAATTAAAATATATTTTATGGTTTAACAATTAAATCAAAGGAGTATTCTTATGGATTTTTGAAACAAACATAAGCATGATCTTTAATCAAGGTATGCATTACAATCTAATCAGTCAAGTAAGATCCTAATTACTTCAACGAAAACATCTTTGGTTGTCAATTTGTTTCTGCCCTACGTGTTCTTTTCATAAATTTTCAAAGAGGAAAAAATTGTTCATGAATTTCTATTTAGAAATATTCCTAAAGTTACACCATAATGCTGCAACCTCTTTTCTGACCATTGAAATTGTTATGGAGGAGATCACATCACTTGTAACAATGCACCATACATTTTATTTGACAGTTTGATAAGTTGCAAGTTTGCTTTTTTATGTGGTGCTCTAGGATGGTGTTCTTATGTTGGTTTTTGAAGAATTATGTATAGAACTTGATGGAGCTCGTCTACTACATAATAGAGCAATTATTCTATAACTTTTATGATGTACTTCAATCATCTCTATAAAAGCTCTGCTGCATTTAGTGTTTCTGCATGCAGATACTTGAAGCTAATGAAAGAAAGGTTGGTAAAGTTCGTTTTATACCAATCAACAATGAGCATGGAGAAAACTTAGATGATAAGGGCGTGACTCGAAAAGTGGATAAGCAAGCAGACAAAGCCATAAATGAACTGGATGTAAAAGAAGAATAGAGAGAGAGAGGAAGGAATAAGATGAGAATAATAAAATTTATTGTTCATTGATATTTGCCCTAAGGACAATACAATATATATAATGTTCAAAAGTACTTGGTCAAATAACTAATTAATAAATAACAGAATTATTCTAAGAATAATTCTGAGAATAATTATAACAGAATTATTAGAATAATTCTGAGAATAATTATAACAGAATTATTTGAATAATCCAAATACTAATATGATTTGATTTGGCAATTTGATCCGGTCAATTTTGATAATTCTGTTATATCTCTTTTACCCCCCGACAAACTCAACGGGAGATCTCTGACGTTGAGTTTGCTTGCTAACTTGTTGAAGCGTTGTCTGGATAGTGGCTTGGTAAAGATATCAGCGATTTGATCTTCAGTAGAAATATAAGAGACGGATAACTGCTGAGTTGCCACACGTTCACGAACAAAATGAAAATCAATTTCCACATGTTTTGTACGAGCATGAAAGACTGGATTTGCTGTGAGATATGTTGCTCCAATATTGTCGCACCAAATTTTTGGTGCAATATTTGATGCAAGATGAAGTTCGGAGAGAAGTGATTGAAGCCAAATAATTTCTGACGTTGTATTTGCTATAGCTTTATATTCTGCCTCAGTGCTTGAACGAGATACCGTAGGTTGCTTTTTCGAATTCCATGAGATAAGATTTCGTCCAAGAAATATTGCATATCCACTAGTAGAGCGTCTATCTTCAGGAGAACTTGCCCAATCCGCATCACTATATGCATGTAAATCTCGAGACGATTGGCGATATAAAAGAAGACCATGTAGAATAGTACCTTTGAGATAGCGAAGTATTCTTTTTACATTATCCCAATTTTGTTCAGTTGGAGCATGCATGAACTGACAAGCACGATTTACCGCAAAAGTAATATCAGGGCGTGTGATAGTGACATATTGTAAGGCCCTAACAATACTTCGATAAATTTGTGGATCAGATAGAGCAGGAGAGGATGAAGTTGGAGAGTTGTTTATAGCAATTGGTGTAGAGACCGGACGTGCTCCATCCATTTTGGCTTTTGAAGAAGTCCAGTAATGTATTTGCTCTGAGAGAGAAGATAGCCATCCTCATGTGGAATAAGCTCAATACCAAGAAAAAAACGAGCAATACCCAAATCTCTAGCAGGAAATTCTTGATTGAGAAGACTTAATAAAGTTGTGATACCCTTGTGATCATTGCCGGTTATCAGAATGTCATCCACATAAATAAGAAAAAATATCATATTTTCATCATTATATTTGAGAAATAGAGACGAGTCAGTCTTTGATCCAGAAAATCCTTGAGCTTGTAACAATTTAGATCGTCGATGAAACCATGCACGAGGAGCTTGTCGAAGACCATATAAGGATTTCTTGAGTTGGCAAACATGAGATGGAAATTGTGGATGAATGAAACCAGGTGGTTGCTCCATAAAATAGTTTCCTCAAGATGACCATGGAGAAATGCATTTGAAATATCCAATTGTCGTACAAGCCAATTAGAACTAACAGCTATTGATAATAATAGTCTGACAGATGTAATTTTGATGACTGGGCTGAAAGTGTCATTAAAGTCAATACCTGGCTGTTGACTAAATCCTTTAGCTACAAGTCGAGCTTTGTATCTTTCAAGAGAACCATCAGCTCGATGCTTAAGACGGAATACCCATTTAGAGCCCACAACATTCATTGAGGGAGTGCGCGGAACTAGAGTCCATGTTCCATTGCGAAGAAGTGCATCAAATTCTGTAGCCATTGCACTACGCCAGTTTGGATCCTTGTTTGCTTGTGTAAAACAGGTTGGTTCAATAGATTTGGAAGAAACCACTAGAGCTCGTGGAAGGGGATATCGAGTTGCATTTGGTGGGCAACGCTCATAAATATCACTAATGGGAAGCATGCGACGAGGAGCATTATCATCTGAATCACTTGTTGATGACGACGAGGAAGTAGGCTGACATGGTGATGTAGATGACGGACTTGCATTATCCGAGGAATCAGAGAGCATATTATCTTCGATCGGTGAGACTTCTAAGATTGGAGCAGCAACCGGAGGTGATTCTGATGGTATAGGAGAGTTATTAGAGAGCTCCGGAGCAGGACCTAGAATTCCATCACTTCTGATAATATTAGGTGGCATTAAGAAGGTGCCACTTGTATCTGGAGGAGAGATTGAAGAAGCTACCGAAAAAGGGAATAAAGACTCATCAAAAGTAACATGTCGTGAAATATAAATTCGTCCTGTTGGTATATGCAAGCAACGATAACCATGGTGCAAATTGCTATAACCAAGAAAAACACATTGTAGTGAACGAGAGTCAAGTTTGTGTTTAGAATAGGGGCGTAACCATGGATAACATGCGCAACCAAAAATTCGAAGGAAAGTGTAATCAGGGGTTTGCTTATAAAGTTTTTCAAAAGGACATTTATGATTGAGAAATGGTGTAGGAAGTCGATTTATGAGATATACTGCAGTGCTAACAGCTTCATCCCAAAATTTGCGCGGAACTGATGCATGATGAAGAAGAGCTAAGGCAGTTTCAATTATATGTCTATGTTTTCTCTCAGCAGAGCCATTTTGTTCTGGAGTGTGAGGACAAGAAACTCGATGAACAATTCCACACGAGACAAAATGACAATGGAGAGCTTGATATTCACCTCCCCAATCAGAATGAAAAGAGAGTATTTTACGATTAAAAGATCGTTCAACTTGAATTTGAAAATTACAAAATATATCAAATAAATCAGATTTCCTTCTTATAGGATAAAGCCAAGTATATTTACTAAAATGATCAATGAATGTAACATAATATTGGAAACCTTGATTAGACAAAATAGGTGCAGGGCCCCAAACATCAGAATGGATTATTTCAAGTGGAAAATTAGAAACATGATCAGACAAAGAGAAAGGTAGCTTATGACTTTTAGATTCCATGCAGGCCCTACATGAATAAGATGGAGAGGAGGTAATAGAAGTAGGTAAACCATACCTATTGATGATTGACTGAACAATACGAAGGGAAGGATGACCAAGTCGAGCATGCCAAGCTGGTTTATTTGTGCGTTCACCAACAAAAGCTTTGATTGAAGAACTCTGAAGACAATAGAGGCCATTTTTGATTCTCCCATAAAACACAATAGCATTTGTTCCTCTATCCTTTATAAGATAATGATTATGATGAAATTCAAAAATGACATTGTTATCAAGACAAAACTGGCGTGTAATGATAACATGAAAGACATTGCGCATGTGAAAAGTTCGATTAGATAAATGAACATATGTGTTTCCAAGATTAGCAATTTGCAAACCTGAACCATCGCTTACTTGCACCGTATCTGAGCCATAATATGACATTACGTCTACAAGGATATTATAATATGATGTGACATGATGAGTTGCTCCAATGTCAATATACCAATCAGTAGATGAGAACTCTGGGTTTTTACCACAAGTAGGCACAAACGAAAGAACTTTAGGATATACTTGTGAAATAGATGGTTGTCTTGAGGCTGCAGGACCACCAATGAAATTTGAATCAAATGGACTAGGACATTGAATACCAAAATGTCCAATTCCAAGACAAATTTGACATTTTACCGTAGACCAATCAAGTCTTTTAGGGCATATATTTCCAGTATGACCAACGATGTGACAAATTTGACATCGGTCTGGACTTTGCTTTTGTCCTCTTTGATGTCGTCGAGTATTTGACATCTAAAGTAAAAAATAACTTGTCCAATGGTAGTGAAAAAAAAAAAAAGAGATTAAGGAAGAGGAAAGAGAAGCAAAGGGGTTGGCAACGGAAGAAAATAAGTATTTTTCTTTTGTTCTGAAAAATAGAGAAGAATAAGAAAATTAAAACACGTAGGAGAAAATAAGAGGCTTGAGGGAAAAATTTAAAAATTCTCCGTTTATATAATCTCTGCCCCAAGAAGTTGAGGGAAGATAAAAAAGAGAGATGACTCTGATACCATGTAAAAGAAGAATAGAGAGAGAGAGGAAGGAATAAGATGAGAATAATAAAATCTATTGTTCATTGATATTTGCCCTAAGGATAATACAATATATATAATGTTCAAAAGTACTTGGTCAAATAATTAATTAATAAATAACAGAATTATTCTAAGAATAATTCTGAGAATAATTATAACAGAATTATTAGAATAATTCTGAGAATAATTATAACAGAATTATTTGAATAATCCAAATACTAATATGATTTGATTTGGTAATTTGATCCGGTCAATTTGGATAATTCTGTTATATCTCTTTTACTGGACAGCTCTGACGAGGAGAAAGGCCAGTTTTGCAGCAGGATGAGCTCCAACATAAAAATTCCTTGATTCATAACAATAGTCAAAAGCTAGGTAACCAAGATTAACACACTATATGATAAAATCGTCACATCTACAATGCTTTCTCTTGTTCGCAGATAAATAACGAGAAAAGAGCAGCTTTTCTCCAGAGTGAGAAACATAGGAAAGTTATGCGTGTGTGTGTTTTCAGTATTGGACCACAAGC
Organism: Zingiber officinale; assembly: GCF_018446385.1. Taxonomy (NCBI): domain Eukaryota; kingdom Viridiplantae; phylum Streptophyta; class Magnoliopsida; order Zingiberales; family Zingiberaceae; genus Zingiber; species Zingiber officinale. The sequence continues at coordinate 68,642,788 of NC_055998.1, forward strand.
CTAGCATTTTCGTTGTCTTAAGTAACTGCAATTCAGTATTGGACCATAATCCAACCAAAGGGATTGCGGCCTCAAAGGATATGCCAAGTCGCCATGGAAGAACCACACAGGTCGTCGTGCAGCTTAAACCAGCGCTTGCAAGATCTGCCTCTTCTCCCTCATCTGTTTGATCCGTTGTAGCCACTTGAACCTCTCTTGCAGCATTGCAACGGAGGAGCAGAGGACTAGTCATTATTCTGCTTAGCCATTAATTTTAAGAATAAAAACTGATTCAACAATGGGTTGTATTCTTGTTCGCTTGTGCTCTTGCATTTGTCGGTCAAATAAGCTTTCTTTCTCTCACCTATTACATGTTTCCTTTGCATTTGGTTATGTGAATTTTGCCTCGGAGGTCCAATGACCAAGGAGTTATATAGGTTCGTGATGGGCTATGCGTCTGGAAGATGTGTGCTTCTGCGGTGTAGTTGAGTTTAGCTGAGTTGATACCCGAGAGCGGGCTTGAATAAGCCTCCATAATTTATATCCTTATAGAATAGAGGGGATTTCATCTTTTGCTTGCTACTTAATAAAGAGATAAGTCCGAAGCCTAGTTGATTTATATAATTTGGATGAGTTTTTTCTCGGGGAGAACGACAAATAATAATTTAGTTGCAGTTAGTTACTATTTCTGTTTAAATTTATCTTTCCATCCAAATTATAGATTGAATCAGGATGAACAATCGAAGGCCGTATGTAGGCAGCCGACGATGGATAGGTGGTCGAGATGTTGGGTGCTAAGTGGAGGTAGGGCCTTCGACCATTTATCTCAATCCAAGTTATAATTTAAATGAAAAAATGAACCTAAATATAGATCATAATTAATTATGACTAAATTATAATCATGATGCAACTATAATACAGAATAATTCTCTAATTCATAAAAGTAAATGAGAGAATCCAATCTCCTGGATAGACACCCATCCAAATTGAGATTTTATTCTCTCCTATAATCGATGGACAGACAGACCTTAATTAATCCAGCATGCATCGCACTCAATCTTCCGATGATTATTCAAGTCAATCTCGAGAATCTCCATGGGGCCACTGGCGTTCGATCTCCGGGTTAAATTAGCGATGCTTGCTTCCGAAAGAAAACATCTAGAATCAAAATTACGGTTTTGATTTATTCGAGGTATTTTTCCTCCCTGATTCTGCATCCCTTTCCTTTGGACAAATTCCCAGAGGGCGAATTTCAAATTTGGTTTTGCCTAAAACAACACGCATACCAGTTTATTTATCTCAAAAGGCATACTTGATTTCAAAGTTTATGGTTCATGGTAAGTGAAATTTAAAAGCTATTCTTTTTCTTAAAATTAATGTAATATATATGTTATAAGTACATGTTATGAATTAGGCCATATAAAAATTATTTAGAACTCTAATTATTGAAGATATTTTAATAGATTTTTAGAATATTAATGTGACATGAGATAACATGATATGATATATTGGAATCATAATTTTTTTTTTTATAACACTATGATCATTGAAGATGCCCTAATAATTATTGACTTTTAGAACATCTTTAATAGTTAAATCTTTCAATGAGTTTTTTTTAGTTCCCCAATATATCATATCAATGTCACATCATAAATATAAAAACCTATTATTCTCTTTTTTAATCAAAGATCTTCCATATAACTTTTTTTTATGGTCCTACATTATAAATCACATAAATTTATTTAATATCTCTATATAATTTTTATTTAATATTTTAATTAATTATGATCTTTAATTTAATTTATTTATAAATTTTAATTAATAAATTAATAACTTAAGATTTTAAATTTAATTTATAATTTTTATTTAATATTTAATTAACTTATGAATTTTAATTTAATTATAGTTGTTTATATATTTTTTTAACTTAACAAATATATTTATTTTTAAAAGAAAAAATTATAACTTTAATTATTACTGACAATTTATGAAATAAAATATTATAATTAAATGCTTTATAAAATAATTCATTTTAAAATTATTTTGAATGAGTCAAACATACAATATTATCTTAACCTTAATTATTGACTCTACCTTCAAGAAAAAAAAAAGGCTTAATTTTCCAAACCTACTCTTGAACTAAAATCTTCAAATCTCACCTCACATTTATTCAAGTTTTTTATTTGTTTAAGTGTTTTGATTTTACAAACTTTTGACAAGGTTAGACAAGGTTAGAGATGCTCTTACTCTTTTATTTGTTTCTCTCATTTGCATACAACATTTAATCTTTTTTATTTCCTCTTTTCTAATTTTTCTCTCTTCTCTTTCCTCTAACATTAATTTTAATTTTAAAAGTTTAATAAAAAATTTAAAAAATAAAAAATAAAATTAATAAATATAAAAAATAATTTATATATTTTTAACATTTTCTATTTTAATATCTAATTATAAAATAATAAAAAAATAATATTAATAAAGCTAATTTTATTAATAAAAATAATAAAATAATAAAATAAAAATGACTTTGGTGTAGCTCTTCATAAACCAATACTACATCTTAAATATTAACATCTCGTTGGTGCAGTAGTGTTGGTTTCTGAAGACTAACACCACAATGTTATAAAAGTTTCAAATTATTTTGAGCATTATTGGGAGGATCTTAAAACAATAAACGAGGGCTTATTTGGATTTGTTGGTGCAATCTTATTCTAAGTATCATTTACTTTTGATGTTTGGTTAAATAAGTTTAAGTTAGGTAATGTTGGTGATCTAACATGAATATTGAGTGACAGGTACAAAGAAAAATCTAGGTATAAAGACTTGGCAAGGAAGCTTTGTCAAAGGCATGTCTAGGCTGAATCTTGTGTATTCTACCTGGTGCACTAGACTTAGTGGTTCTGACCGAAGCTACCCCAGTTAAACATGGGCTAGTTAGACCAAAACCTAGTATTAAGTTTTTTGGGCAAGATTATTTTGGAAAATATTCAGCAAGTGGTCCACCGTTGATACATAATAAGGTCATATGTCTCACCACTGAATTGAAAACTTATCCTTAAGAAGTCTGCTTGATTAACCCAAAGCTAAGTTTGAATCTAACAAGGGTTCAATAACCTTGTTCAAATTCAAATTAAAAAAAAACTTAAATTAAAAATCAAATTAAACTTTAAATAATAATAATAAATTAAAAATTAATTAAAATTATTTTTAAACTAAAGAAAAATTATTTTAAACTTAATTAAATTATTTTTAAACTTAATTAAAATTTTTTGTAAACTAAATTAAAATTATTGTAAACCTAATTAAAATTATTTTAAATTTAATTAAAATCATTTTATTTTTAAACTTAATTAAAACTATTTTTAAACTTAATTCAATTATTTTTAAACTTAATTAAAATTATTTTTTAACTTAATTAAAATTATTTTAAACTTAATTAAAATTATTTTAAACTTAATTAAAATTATTTTTTTAACTTAATTAAAATTATTTTAAACTTATTAAAATTATTTTATAACTAATTAAAATTATTTTAAAACTTAATTATTTTAAATTTAATTAAAATTATTTTAAAAATTAATTATTTTAAATTTAATTAAAATTATTTTAAAACTTAATTATTTTAAATTTAATTATTTTTTAAAAACTTAATTATTTTAAACTTAATTAAAATTATTTTAAACTTAATTAAAATTATTTTAAAACTTAATTAAAATTATTATTTTAAAACTTAACTAAAATTATTTTTACAACTTAATTATTTTAAAACTTAATTAAAATTATTAAAATTATTTAACTAAATTAAAATTTATTTATTAATTAACATTACCTTAAAATAATACCTAACAATCAAACTCATAAATTTAAACATCCTTTAACCAAACTTTTGTTCAACTCCTATGTGTAGGGATCCAAAGCTTTGGACAAATAGATATTGGGCAGCGGCTGCTCCAGACATATGACTGGGGATCAATACAAATTCACAAATATCGAGTTCAAAAACCTAGGATCAGTTACCTTTGGAAACAACGGCAAGCTAAAGGTAATTGTACAAGTGAAATTCAATTACAATCAAATATATCAATTAAAAAGGTTTTGCTTGTTGAACATTTTAATTATAACTTGCTTAGTATAAGTCAACTATGTGATTATGGATTCAAAGTAAAATTTTTATCTTCTGAATGTCTAAAAAATTTATTGAATCAACTAATATATTGCTAAAAGATTTTAGGGATAAAAATATTTATTCAATTAATCTACCAAAAACACTACCCAAGTGTTTTCTAACTCATCATGAAGAAATTTGGTTATGGCATAGAAGACTAGCTCACACCCATATTAGGAATTTATTGAAATTAAACAAAAATGGATTAGTTAAAGGATTACCAAAATTAAGAAATCCTGAAAATAAAATATGTAATCATTGTAAACAAGGAAAACAGATTAAATCAACCCATAAACTAACTAATCAGAATAAAACTAATAAAATACTTGAATTATTACACTTAGACTTATTTGACTCTCATGGAATAAAATCACTAAATGGAAGTCTTTATTGCTTAGTAATAATAGATGACTATTCTAAATACACTCGGGTTAAATTCTTAACTCATAAATATGAAACGTTTGAAATATTTAGTAATTTCTACAAACAAATAGAAAACGAAAAATAAATAAAAATTAAGAAAATTAGAAGTGATAATGGAGGAGAATTCAAGAATCAAAATTTTACAAACTTGTGCTTAGAAAATGGTTATCATCATGAGTTTTCATGCCCAAAGACTCCACAATAAAATGGTCTAGTAGAACGTAAAAATAGAACTTTACAAGAAGCGGCAAGAACAATGTTAAATGAATATGATTTACCTAAATATTTTTGGGCTGAAGTTATTAATACAGCTTGTTATGTTCAAAATAGAACAATAATTAATAAATTTCTAAATAAAACATCTTATGAGGTCTATTTTAATAAAATTTCAAACATAAAATATTTTAAAGTATTTGGATGTAATGTACACATTTTAAACATTAAAGACTACTTAGGAAAATTTACTTTAAAAACTCAACAAGGAATTTTTATTGGTTATTCATCTACAAGTAGAGTCTATAGAGTTTACAATAAATCTACCTGAACTATTGAAGAAACCACAAATGTAAATTTTGATGAAAATATATATAATATCACAACTAATAAACACCATAGTTCTATAAATCAATAAGAAGAAGAAGAAGAATTAACACAAACTAAACAACCTGAAAAATCTAACTCACATACAATGAAATCAAACCCTAGTCATCCAATTGAACAAATCATAAGTAATCCCGAATTAAGGGTTCAAACTAGATCAGATTTTAGGAACTTAAGTCAAATAGCACTAATATCTAAAATTGAACCTAAAACTGTAATTGATGTATTGTCAGAGCCCGACTAGATAATTACAATGCAAGAAGAGTTAAGTCAATTTGAAAGAAATCAGGTTTGAGATCTAGTACCTCCACCAAAAGGAAAATCAATTATTGACACCAAATGGGGTTTTTAGGAATAAGTTAGATGATCAAGGAAAAATTATAAGGAATAAAGCCCAACTAGTTGCCAAAGGGTTTTCTTAAGTCGAAGGACTAGATTACGATGAGACTTATGCCCCGGTAGCTAGACTTGAATCAATTAGGATGTTGCTAGCCTATGCAACATACAAAGAATTCAAATTATTTCAAATGGATGCTAAATCCTCATTCCTAAATGGATAAATTAAAGAAAAAGTTTATGTAAGTCAACCACCAGATTTTGAAGATCTAGAAAACCCTAACTATATCTTTAAGCTCAAAAAGGTACTTTACGGATTAAAACAAGCGCCTAAGGCTTGGTATGAAAGGTTGTCTAGTTTTCTAAATTCAAAAGGGTTTAAGGAGGGTCAAATTGACCCTACACTTTTTATAAAAACTCTTAATTCTGATATTTTCATAGCCTAGGTTTATATCGATGACATAGTGTTTGGATCAACAAATTTAAAATTTTTAAAAGAATTTATAACTTTAATGGGAACTGAATTTGAAATGAGTTTGGTTGGAGAGTTAAATTATTTTCTAGGACTTCAAATTAAACAAACTAAAGAGGGCAACTATATGCATCAAACTAAATATACAAAAGATCTACTTAGAAAATTTGGTTTGGAAAACTCAAAAGCATTAAAACACCTATGGCTAGTAACATTAATCTAGATAGTGACCCAACTGGTAAATCAGTTGATTTAAGAATTTATAGAAGCATGATAGGTAGCTTAATATACTTAACTGCAAGCAGACCAGACATATTATTTGCAAAAAGTATATGTGCTTGCTATCAAACATGCGCCAAAGAGTCCCATCTATCATGTGTTAAAAGAATAATGAAATATCTAAAAAGGAACTATTAATGTGGGAATGTGGTACCCTAGATCTTTACATTTTGAATTAGTTGGCTATTCTGATTTGGATTATGTCGGATGTAAGTTAGATAGAAAAAGCACAAGTGAAGGATGTCAACTGTTAGGACCCTCTTTAGTTAGTTGGTTTAGTAGAAAGTAACATTGTGTTGCCTTATCTACTACTGAAGCCGAATACATAGCAATGAGTGAATGTGTCGCTCAATTGCTATGGATATCCCATACCTTAAAAGACTTTAATATAGATTATAAAAATGTGAAAACCTATATTGATAACATAAGTTCTATAAATTTAACTAAAAATCCAATCCATCACTCTAGAACTAAACACATAGAAGTTAAACATCATTTCGTTAGGGATCATGTCTCTAAAGGAAATATTGAACTAAACTATATTGACTCAAAGTCTAACCTAGCCGACTTATTTACAAAACCTTTACATGAGGCTGAATTTAGTAACTTAAGGAGACATTTAGGAATGTGTTTTATAGAATAAGTTTCTTTTAACATGTTTGATCCGGCTGTAAGAATGGGGGACCACATTTAATAGAGTCAACGCCACGAGAAGGTTGAAGAGTAAAAGGTCAACCAGAGGACTGGCCGAGCAGATAAATATTGGGGCGACCGGTCGAACGGATCCGAGCGGAATCAAAGACAGCCCGACGGGGGAGTCGGGGTTCCGACGCTCAATGAAACAGTAAATAATGACCGAGTGGAAGGCCTAAGAGAAGGCAGGACATAATGGGCGCGCCGCCCGGCCGGCGCAGGGAATTAGGGCCGTCCGGACGGCGCTCTTTTTCTAGCCGGCCGGACGGATGTCCTGGCCGGCGGTGGGTAAATATGGACAGGAACATCTGCTGACAGCCGTCAAGTCGTATGGCTAAGCCATACTCCTAGTCTGACAACAGGGTGTCCCGTTGTCCCATCAAAGGCATGATTGGACTGTAGCAGTATGGCGTCAGGTAAGCATTCTGACAAACACATACCGAGGCATGGGCTGCGGACACGTACACGCCTCGGTGGGCGTGTAGAGGCTCTTTCACCACTCTATATAAAGAGCCGCAGACTTCACCGGAGGTACACGCGAAAACGGGCCTTTGGAGCTATTTTTTCCACCATCTGCTTGCCTGACTTGAGCGTCGGAGGGCCGTCGCCGGGGACCCCTCCCCGGCCCGGCTTCTTTGCAAGTTCGCCGGAGCGTCGTCCGACCGGCCTGAGATCCACGTCAGCGACTCGGAGAGCGCCACGTCCCCAGCGTCCGTCGATTCAGCATTCGGACAGGATCAATGTTTTTGAAACTAGTACTTAGTAGTTTTTCAAAATGATTTTTGTAAAATTTCCCCAGTCAAAATTTTTTCAAAATATTTTATTTTTCTGGAATAGTTTAGGTCTTTCCCATAGAATTGCATGATCCTATAGTTTTAGGAGCCAGCATTTCACAAGCACAGTAGGATCCCTTACTTGTACAATTTAGAATGGGTGAGATGCTTAGGACTCAGCCTAAGATTTCATATGCTTATGTTTGTGCATCGCTATAAATCTAGGCTTTAAACAACATACATTGATCGATTTGAGTTTTCTAGCTAGTAACAACCTAGTTAGCTCTAAATGCTCAAATTGACCAACCTGAGTCAATAGCTACTATCTTATGGTAGTTTAGCATAGTACAAAGGTTGGACATTTCATCAGAAGAATATTTTTTTTAGTTTTTAAAACCATGCTTGAACTTTTAGGAAATTATCGATTTTAGGGGGAGCTTCACACTTTCAAAACTCTTTCTTTTCTTTCAAAAATTATTTATTTCAAAATTTTATCAATAGTTTTCAAAAATTTTTAATAAAATTTTATACTATACTATCAACTTTCAAAATTTCTCCCTAAATTTTTTTTTTTAACTTTTCTATTTACTTTACACTTTTCAATAATATAAATCAAAATTTTAACCTTGCTAAATTTTTTTTCTCTCAACCTACGTATTTTTAACCATTTCTTTAGAGGTTTACTTTACGAATTTTTTTCTTACCTTTACTTAATATTTTCAAATACTCAAATTGTTCCTCATTTTGAAAACTTTACTTTGCTAAAATTTCAAATGTATTTTATAATTCTGCCTTTAAAAATTTTCAAATCAAGTTTTACTTATGTGTGCTCGTTTCTCCTATTTTTTATGTGTGTCAAAGGGGAAGAGATAGTGAATTCAGGGGAAGATGTTTAACTCAGGGGGAGAGTTAAAGTTCTTGCTTATTTATTTTTGCATATTTTAACTTAACTTTGAACCTTAGTTGCCAAATATCAAAAAGAGAGAGATTGTTGGTGCAAGTTGCACCAGAATCAACCCTAAGTTTTGATATTGTCAAAGGTTCAAGGTAAGTCTTGTTGTGATATAAAAAGTTGATTAAGTGTGCAGGTTGTTTACTCAACCAAGAAAGACCTAGTTGGAGGCTAGGCAGGAAAAGTCTTAGTAGATTGTGGAACCCAGATGGAAAGACCAAGTGGGTTGAGAGGACCCGACACTTGGCAGTGAGATCGAGAGGTTTGGAGGACCGAAGATCGAGAGAAAGTCCTGTCGAACCGATCAAGGCTAAGTGAAAAGTTCAAATAGATCTAGAGGATCAAAGTTTGACAGGTAGGTTGAGGTAAACAATTGGAGGAACGACAGTGAGGTCGTGTTCCTGAAGGGAACAACCTAAGGCCGCTGATCCAACCGAAGAAATCGGAAAAGTTCCAAAGTTGAGATCAAGATAATTGAACTGTCAATTATCATTACTCATCCATTTTATATATTACTGTGCTAATCTCTATTTTACAGGAAAATACTATTTAACGCTGTTTTGCAAGTTCGACCTGATCGGTCGACCGAACAGGAGGATCGATCGACCGAACAGGAGGATCGATCGACCGAAGCAAACTAACTCAGAACAGACAAGTTCAGACCAAACTAGAGCGAATCTGATCAGAGCTTGATTGGTCGACCGAACCAAAGGATCGGTCGGTCAAACCCTGATAATGTGGCACAGATTAGCTCTGTCAGAAGAAGAGAAGGAAGTTAAGCTGATAGGTCGACCGAACCAGCAGATCGGTCGATCGAACGATACCTCATCAATGCAACATTAAGTGTGAATCTCGGTGAACAGGGAAATTATCTGTTCAATAGACCGAAAAAGATGATTGGTCGATCGAACACTTTAATGACAGTAAATGTCGAAGGTCGAATCAGCGTCAAACCTCAGTGAAGATGGAAGGGAGCTGGTTTGGTCGACCGAACCTGGGGATCGGTTGACCGAACATCGACGATTCTTATAAAAGAGAGCTTGAGGTCTGAGGCTGTGACAACTAATTCTGGTTGATTCGAATATCATCTCTACAAAAGCTACTCGTGCCACTGCTACTACAGCTCGCAAGCAACTACATCATTCAAGTGTCGATCGAGCTTCAATTTAACATACTATAGGTATATTTTTAATTTATCGCTTGCATTGTACTTAACTCAAGTAAAATAGTAGGTTGTTACTATCTTACTCATTTTCTTGTACGTACTGCTTCATTCCAAGATTTTTGGATAGAAGAGTTTTGGTGATTTTCCCATCGGTATGATCAAGGATCGCGAGCCTTGGAGTAGGAGTCGACCTAGGCTTCGAATCAAGTAACCAAATCCATTCTCTACTTTTTCGCTGCACGACTCTATTTTTAAACAAGTAAAGAAAAATTTTTAAGAGCACGATATTCACCCCCCCCCTCCTATTGCACTCGTTCGATCCTACACTATACCACAATGAAGACATGCTCAAGGGGTTGATGTTGAAAATGAAGAGGTGGTGGAAGATTTTTTGTGAGCAAAACTACAATTGGGGTAGGATTGGATTCGAGGAGATAAAAATGGGCCTAGAAGAAATAATGATTTAGGAGGAATTAAGCTAAAGATTCCAACCTTCCAATGGAAAAATGACTCAGAAGCTTACTTGGAATGAGAAACTAAGATGGAAATGGTGTTTGGCTGTCATAATTTCTCAAAGCTTAAAAAAGTTAAGTTATCTACCATTGAATTCACTGATTATGCTATTGTTTGGTGGGATCAAGTGGTGATGACTCAGAGAAGGAATAGAGAGCAACCCGTGTCCACTTGGGAGGAGATGAAAGTGCTCATGAGAAGGAGGTTTGTTCCCAGCTATTATTATAGAAGCTTATATCAACGACTTCAAAGGTTATCTCAAGGCTCCAAAAGTATGGATGAATATTTCAAGGAGATGGAGTTGTTCATGATGCGAGCTAATGTCGATGAAATTCCAGAAGCCATCATGCCACCATGGCTAGGTTTTTACATGGTTTAAACGTAGAAATTACTGATATTATTGAATTGCAGCATTATGTGGAGCTATCGGACATGGTCCACCAAGTTACTAAAAGTGGAGGAACAACTCAAGAGGAGAGGATTGACCAAGAGAGGACAACCAATGACTACCAATGACGCATGGTGGGAAGCTCCAAGAAGAGAGGTACAACTGCAAAACAAGCCAAAGTTTGAATCCTTCAAGAAGCTCAAACCCACAACATCTACTACTCAAGGTAATCATGAGTCAATTTCTTCCAAATCTCGTGATATCAAGTGTTTTAAATGTCAAGGGCATGGTCACATAGCCAACCAATGTGTAAACAAAAGGGTGATGGTAATAAACACCCAAGGTGAACTTGAGTCGGAAGATGAGGATGAAGTAGCTGAAGAAGTGCCACAAAAGGAGGACAGTGATGATGAGAAACATGTCGTTGTTGGAGACTTATTGGTGGCCCGACGAGTTCTCAATCTATATGCTAAGGAGGAAGAAGGTAATCAAAGGATGAACTTATTTTATACTCGTTACTTTGTCAATAACAAGGTTTGTAGTGTTATTATTGATAGGAGGAGTTATACTAATGTGGCAATCATTGATTTGGTGGAGAGATTGTTACTACCAACTCAGAAATAGTCGCATCCTTATCGACTCCAGTGGCTAAACGATTGCGGTGAAATCAAGGTAACAAAGCACGTCTTGGTAGCAATTTCCATTGGCAAATATGAAGATGAGCTATTGTGTGACATGGTTCCCATGCATGCACGCCATCTATTGTTGGGGAGACCTTGACAATTTGATCGAAAGGTAACACATGATGGCCTCACAAATAGTTATACTTTTACTCTAAAGGGACAATCTATTATTCTTGTACCATTGACTCCAAGACAAGTTATGGAGGACTAGTTGAGATTACATAAAGCAAATGAAAAGAAAGAGGAAAAATGTAAGTACCCCGTGATAGTCTTGATGTGATCAACTAAGTCAAATTAGGTCCTGTTATATTTTGATGCCATGTGTCTAAGTATGCAGGAACTTAGGAGCACAGGAAGTTGAGTGAAAGACGCAGCCAGCGAGAAGGATGACACGGGAGAGAGTCAACGGACTTGGTGCATCCGAGGGATGAGGTGCCGCGGAAGAGTATGCTACCAGACGAGAAGGAAACGTACAGCGGTTTTGAGGGACGAGAAGCCAGGGTAGAAGATTGGTCGAGAAGGCTGGAAAATGGGTTTGGATGAGTCCTATTTCGGATGGCTGAAATCACCCAGAGTGGAGCTGGAGCGGAAGACCTGGACAAGAAGTCAACTCTGAGTTGACCTTGGTCCGGGTGCCCAGATCACCCGGGGCAGCCAAGGCACCTCGGGTGTGAGCCCGTAGTCGTGGGCCAGTTCAGCCTAGTCTGGGCGCCCGGACCTGGTCTGAGCGCCCGGACCAGAAAACTTTTTGAAACGCATGATGTCACGATCTAGTGTGATGCGAATAAAATTCTATCCACGTCCAGATGCCTGGAATCTTTCCAGGTGCCCCGATCAGGGCTATAAATACAGCCCTAATCTCGAAGCTAAATAGAATCCTAGAAGCTAAATAGAACACTTGAAAATAATGCTATTTGATTTTAGCTTTGTGATTGTGTGCTTTGACTGTTGTAAGAGATTTCTTCGCCTGAAGGAGATTTTAGTGGGCTTTCAACGTCTTGGATTAGAAATCTTCTGATTGCAAACCAAGTAAAACCTCTATGCCTCTTTCTCTTTTTAACTAGTTTGTTAATTCCTTTTATGAAAGTGTTAGTTTTAATCAAGCTGTAAAGATCGAGAAAGGTGTTCAATTTTTGTGCAAGACAATTCACCCCCTCTTGTCGACCTCCAAGGGACCTACAAGTGGTATTAGAGCGAGGATACTTTATAAGGACTAACCACCCATTGAAGCACAAGAGATGGTCGGACCAAGTATCTACTCACCGAGTTCGAGGGGGAGTTCGCGATTTGGAAAAGAAAGATGGAGGTGTTCTTCAAAATGGATTTTAATTTATTAATAATATTAAAATATGATTTTGTAGTTCCAAAAGATAAAGAAGAATATCAATGGCCAAGAAGGAGCAAGTAGATTTCGTAGCAAATGGACGGGCCGAATTCCATCTACTAAGCGTGCTACCTTCGCAAGAAGTCAACAGAAACAGCGCCTATGAATCAACAAAGGAGCTTTGGGAGAAGTTCTTGGAACTACACGAAGGTATGTCTAAAGCCAAACTCACGAGATGGGACCTGCTTCAGAACCAGATCAGCAACCTTCAGCTAGAAGAAGGCAAAACCATCGCATACCTTCACTCAAGGATCAAGGAACTCATCACCGGACTCACGAATCTCAGAGAAAAGGTAACTAACTGAGATTCGCTAAAGTACGCCCTTAATGCATTTCCTAGGAATCCTGAATGGTCAACTTTTGCAGATGCTTATTACATCTCTAAGGATCTAGAAGTGCTTTAGAAGAATTATTTTCTATACTTGAAGTGCATGAAACTAGATGTGTAGATCTGAAGGAGCCCAAACACAACATTGCCTTAAGGGCAAAAATGGGTGAATCAAAATCCGAAATGACTCTCGATGATGATGAAACGGTCTTTATGGTAAGAATTTTTTTAAAAAAAATATTAAAACTAATAAGTTTAATCAAGTGCAGGGTAATAGAAGGAAAAGAAATGTAAGATGCTATCACTGCAATGAAGAAGAGCACGTCAAGGATAACTGCCCAAAACTGAAGAACAAGAATAAGGAAAAACAAAAAGGCGACCCAAGCGACCTAGAAAAGATACAAGAACCTAAAGGTGACATGGGATGCAACTTTATCAGAATAAGAAATAGAAGCCTACACCGGACTTGCATTGATGGCAAGTCACGAAGAAGGTGATGAAGCAAACTTATCAGAAATAAGCATCGAGAGTATCGATGAAGGGGGAGGAACATTAAAAGAAAGTAGCTCTACAGGGGGAGCATTAGATTCTGAGATCGACAAGGTAAGTCAGGTACGATCTCTACCTCCAGATAAATTGTTTAAATTTATAAAAATATTGTCAAAAAGTTCTTCCAAATTAGAAATAGAAAATAAAAAATTATCAAAAGGAAATATTGAGTTAAAAGGAACTTTAGCAATGTCTTGTGATTAGAGGATTTCTACAAGATAAAAATGAAAAATGAAAAATTGAAATAAAAAATCTCGCATGCTCACATGTTCAATAAGCTCAAATTTATAATAAATTAAATTGATATTTTAGATATCATCAGGGCAAAATTAGAAAATTATCACCAAAATATATTCCTAAAAAAAATTTAATTAACTCGGTTGGAAGGAACCTATTTTGGGTTAAAAAAACATGCATAAATTATTTTTTTTTGCATATCATACTTTTTATTTACTTAGAATTATCAAATAAATTTATTTGCATGATTTTTGTTAGAAATTAATTAGAATTTAATGTTTTAAGAAAGAAAATTTCATTACTCATCTATGGAAAATATTTTGAATTTTTTTGACCATTGTATTATTTTTCTATAAATTTTTTAACAAAATTCATATTTTTCAATTTAGAAATATCTTGTAGTGCTATTTTTTTAAAAAAACTTGTTTTTATATGAAACTTTATCATTTTCTCTATATAATAAAATATTTTTAAAATTTTTTAACTGTTGGTGAATTTTCTATGAATTATTTATCCAAATATAAATTTTTAATATTAAAAATTCTTGAAAATTAAAATTTTGAAAGTTCATTTTTTTTGTAAAAATACTTCCTCTATTCCGTTATTAAAAAAACTTTTACGATTTTTTGAGCTTAGAAATAATTTTTTAAAAAATTTTAGCGAAAATGAATCTTTATAAAGAAAAGAATTTATTACTATTTAAATTTAATTCAATTTTTCTTGAAAACTTTATTTCAGATTTGGATATTTAAGTTTAACAGTTAGAAAAATTCTCAGAATTTTTGAATAATTAAAAATAATTTTAAAACTATTTTTTTTATAAATGGTTTATAAATTGTAAAACTCCAGATTTTTAAAATTTAAAAGTTCATGTTTTTGTCTAGATAATAATCACCTTATTTTTATCCTTTACACTCTTATTTAAATTTTTTAAAAAGTTATTTTCATGGAATACCCCAATTTTAATGTGATCAAAGGGGAGAACTAGAGGTTAAGTGTAGCGGGAGGGTACATTATTTTTTGCACATTTTTTTTTTAAATGTAAAATATATACTTGCCATTTCTATTACTATTTATTTTTTGTTTATCGTAACTTCACTTGGGGTTGCTCACATCAAAAAAGGAGAGAATGTAAGTATATCATGGCAGTTTTGATGTGATCAACCAAGTCAAGTTAGGTCCTATTATGTTTTGATGCCTTGTGTTTAAGTGTACAGGAACTTAAGAGCACAGAAAGTCGAGCGAAGATGCAGCCAGCGAGAAGGATGATACGAGAGAGAGTCGACGGACTCAGTTCGTCTGAAGGACGAGGTGCTGTGGAAGAGTATGTAGGCGGACGATAAAGAAACATGAGGCAGTTTCGAGGGACAAGAAGCCGGAGTGGAAGACTGCTCGAGAAGGTCAGAAAATAGATTCGAGTGAACCCTATTCCGAACGGTAGAAATCACCCGGAGCGGAAGACCTGGATAGGAAGTCAACTCTGAGTTTACCTTGGTCTGGGCGCCCGGATCACTCAGGGCAAACAAGGCGCCCCGGGCGTGAGCTCGCGGTCACGGGCCGGTTCAGCCCTGTCTGGGTGCTCAGACCAAAAGACTTATCAAAACTCACACTGTTGCAATCCGGTATGACGTGGCTAAAATTTCATCCACGTCCAGGCACCTGGAACCCTTCTAGGCGCCCCGATCAGGGTTATAAATACAATTCTGATCCCAGAAGATAAATAGAACACTTGAAAATAATTCTATTTGAGTTTAGCTTCATAATTGTGTGCTTTGATTGCTGTAAGAGGCTTCTCTGCCTGAAGTAGACTTTAATGGGCTTTCAATGTCTTGGATTATCAATCTTCTGATTGCAAACTAAGTAAAACTTCCGTGCCTCTTTCTCTTTTTAATTAGCTTGTTAATTCCTTTTTTGCAAGTGTTAGTTTTAATCAAGATGCAAAGATCGAGGAAGTTCAATTTTAAAAGGCAATATTCAATGAAGAGAGGAAAAGAAATTGAGAGAAAAAAAATTAAGGGAAAAGAAATTAAGAGAAAAAAATTGAGGAAAAAATATGAGAGAAAAGAAAATGAGAGGAAAGAGCCAAAAGAAGTGAGAAAGGAGAAAAAAGGAGAGAGAAAAAAAAATAGTTTTTATGCAAAAAGAAGTGAGATCAAATGGGCTTTGTTTTCAAATCAGCCACCCCTTATCCTTTTGTGTAAGGAGGCACTCTTGAACACTAACAAGCTTAACGATTCTTTGCCTAGTATTATTATTTCTCTCTTACAAAAATTCGAGGTGGTCTTTCCTAAAGAGGTTCTGCATGGTTTATCTTCGATTAGAGAAATTGAGCACCAAATCGACTTCATACATGGTGCATTTATGTTGGTACCCTAAGGTAGTTTTGATGTGATCAAACAAGTTATGTTAGGTTCTATTGTGTTTAACCCTGTGTCTAAGTGTGTAGGAACTTAGAAGCACAGGATATCGAGCAAAAGACGCAGCTAGCGAGAAGGACGGCATGGCAGAGAGTCGACGGGCTTGGTGCGTTTGAGGGACGAGGTGCTGCGGAAGAGTACGGGGGCGAATGAGAAGGAGGCGCGCGGTGTTTCTGAGGGATGAGAAGCCGGAGCGGAAGCTTGACCGAGAAGACCAGAAGTTGGGTTCGGGTGAGCCCTATTCTAGATGGCCAAAATCACCCAAGCGAGCGGAGCCGGAGCGAAAGACCCAGACCGTTGCGAGTGGAACCAAAGCAGGAGGCCAGGATCAAAAGTCAACAAAAGGCTGACTTCTGGGGCTCAGGGCGCCCGAACCAGTCCGGGGCGCCCAGACCAGTCCGGGGTGCCCAGACTCCGAGCGCCCGGAACCTGAAACTTAGCTTCATTCGATGTGGCACATACCATTGCATCGAGGATAAAATATTATCCCATTCCACACGCCTGGAACCATTCCAAGTGCCCTGAGCAGGGCTATATAAGCAGCCCTGCTCCTAGAAGTTAAAAACAACAAGGAAAAACGAAATAACACTTGTACTCGTTCAGTTTTCTATTTAGCTTCTGTTTTTGTGCGTTCATTGCTGTAAAGAGGCTTCTCCGCCTGAAGGAAAAATTAGTGTGACTTCATCTGCTTTGGATTAATAACCTCCCTGGTTGTAACCAAGTAAACCTGTTGCGACTCTTTCCTTTTAGTTTATTTTATTATTCTTATGCAAGTGTTATTTTAATTAAGTTATAAGTCGAGAAAGGTTCGTTTGCTTAATTTGTGCAGGGGCTATTCATCCCCCCTCTAGTCGGACGCCAAGGGTCCTAACAATTTATTCCAAATCGACCAACCTATAGAAGCAATCCAGAGGAAGTAAAGGAACTTCAGAAGCAAGTTAATGAATTACTAGAGAAAGGGTATGTTTGAGAAAGCATGATCCCTTGTGTCGTGCCTATGCTACTAGTCCCCAAGAAGGATCGAACATGGAGGATGTGTGTAGATTGTCGAGTCATCAACAAAATAACGGTAAAGTATCGCCATCCAATTCCTAGGATTGATGATATACTTAATGAATTGCATGGTTCCTGTGTGTTCACAAAAATTGATCTTAGGAATGGATATCATCATATTAGGATAAAGGAAAGTGATGAATGGAAAACTGGTTTTAAAACCAAGCATGACTTATATGAATGGTTAGTAATGTCTTTTGGTTTAACTAATGCTCCTAGCACTTTTATGTGTTTGATGAACCATGTTTTGGATATCGACAAAATAACGTGCTTTCTTAGGTAGATTTGTAGTTGTGTATTTTGATGATATTTTAATTTATAGCAGAAGTTTAGAAGACCATGCCACATATTTAAGGTCAGTTTTGAGGAAGCTTTTTTGCTAACCTCATTAAATGCTCCTGTTGTACGGAGAAAGTTGTGTTTCTTGGTTTTGTTATTAGTGTTAAAGGCATTGAGATGGATGAGAAAAAGGTGAAAGCAATCCAAGAGTGGCCAACACCGACAACAATTAGTCAAGTGAGGAGTTTCCATTGTTTAGTCAGCTTCTATAAATGATTTATTCATGATTTTAGCAATATTATAGCTCCTCTTATTTAAGTCATCAAGAAAAATGAGTCATTCAAGTGGGGAGAGGGACAAGAGAAGGCATTCAACACTTTGAAAGAAAAGTCAAGTTCTACTCCTTTACTAATCCTACTAGATTTTTCTAAAACCTTTGAAATCGAATGTGATACTTCTGGTGTTATTATAAGTGCTATGCTTATACAGGAGATGAGACCCATTGTTTATTTTAGTGAGAAGTTGAGTGGAGCCACTCTCAACTATCCCACATATGACAAGGAGATGTATGCATTGGTGAGAGCATTAAAGACATGGCAACATTACCTATGGCCGAAATAATTCATGATTCACAAAGATCATCAATCTCTAAAGCATTTGAAGTGTCAACATAAGTTGAATCAACGCCATGCTAAATGGATGGAATTCATTGAGATATTTCTTTATGTGATTAGATACAAGCAAGGAAAAGAGAAGTGGTTGTTGATGCATTATCTCGAAGGTATGCTTTACTTTTCACTTTAGATATGAAATTACTTGTATTTGAATATATCAAGGATTTATATACTAATGATGTTGATTTTTCTAATGTGTTCAAAGCATGTGACAAGGTTGCATTTGGTAAGTTCTATAGGCATGATGAGTTTTTATTTCGTGAAAATAGATTGTGTGTGCCTATGTGTTTGTTGCATGAATTGTTTATTAGGGAAGCCCATGATGGTGGTTTGATGGATCATTTTGATGTTATTAAGACTTTAGGAGTGTTATAGGATCATTTCTTTTAGCCTCATATGAAACGTGACGTGCAAAGAATTTGTGAGAAGTGCATCACTTGCAAACAAGCTAAATCTAAATTGAAACTCCATGGCTTGTATACTCCTTTTCCTATACCTAGTGAACCTTTGATTAATATTTCAATGGACTTTGTTTTAGGATTACTCTGGACCAAGAGGGGGAGAGATTCAATTTTTGTCATAGTAAATATGTTTTCCAAAATGATGCATTTCAATCCATGTCATAAAACTGATGATGCATCACATATAGCTGAATTGTTTTTAGAGAGGTTATTAGGTTGCATGGCATGCCTAGGACCATTGTCTCTGATAGGGATGCAAAGTTTTTGAGTTATTTTTTGAAGACTTTGTGGGGGGGGGGGGGAATTAGGAACTAAACTATTGTTCTCTACTACTTGTCACCCCCAAACCGATGGGTAAACTGAAGTGGTCAATAGAACTTTTGTCTTTTTTACTCCATGCAGTCATTAACAAGAATTTGAGAATATGGAAAGATTGTTTACCTCATGTTGAATTTGCTTACAATAGAAGCATACATTCTACAACTCAATTTTCTCCATTTGAAATTTTTTATGGATTCAATCCCTTGTCATCATTAGATTTGATTCCTTTGGCTATAAGTGTAGATGGTAAGCAGAAGGCCAAATTCATAAAGAAGATTCATGAATAAGCACGGTTGAATATTGAGAAAAGAACCCAACAATACATACAACAAGCTAACAAGGGGCGCAAGAAAATTGTGTTAGAACTGGGAGAATGGATTTGGTTGCAACTCCGAAAGGAGCGATTTCCAGACAAACATCGTTCTAAACTTCTACCTCAAGGGGATGATCCATTTCAAGTATTGGAGCGCATCAATGATATTGCCTACAAACTTGAACTACCATGTGAGTATGATGTATATTCTACTTTTAATGTTGCTGATGCAAGGATGATTTGAGGACAAATCATTTTCAAGAAGGGGAGAATGATGTATGCCCAAGGGCTGAAGCTATGAGAGATCATTTGTTATTTTCGAAAGGTCCAATTACAAGACTTCGAGTAAAGTGTTTCAAAGAAGTGCTAAATGGGATAATCAAAGAACATTGGGCTGATTGTGAGCAAGGAAAGACCAAAATAATCTCAACTGCTAGTCATGACCTAATCCACATAATCGGGCATATCCATCCATGACTCAGCCGCGCATAATGGAAAAATGCTAATAAGCACGAGAATTCATTCATGCATGAAAACTTAAGTGTTCTTGGTTCATAGATTGCTTACATGAGGCATGCTACATTGAGACTCTAATTGTGTATACATTTATTTTGTTTGGGGTTCCTAGATAGCTTGCATGAGGCATACGACATTGAGACTCTAATTGTGCATGCATTTATTTTGTACTCTTCCTTGGTCACTCCTATTATATAAGGGAGGTAAATCTTAATATGAGATAACTTGGTTTTGGTGAGATTTGTGTGCTCTCTTAGTTCGTGAAAAGACTTTTGAACTTATCAAGTTGTCTCTCATGGTGTTCAACCCATCGAAACTTATCACCCTTGGTATGTCGTTTCCTTTTCCTTCATAGGCCTAGTTCGTGCCAGTTCTTGGTTACGGGTCAAGACTCACACCCTTGTCTTCTAGTTATTGGGATTCTATCCATCGTTGTCTTGTGTTCCATCACATGGGTTTGTATCAAATCCTCAGTCCATAATCCTTGGTCCCCTCCTAGTCCCTTTCACAATTTATATGTCGGATTGCGGCTGGAATTTGACTAAAATTAACTATGATCTCCCTTGGGTTCACCTTCCCACCTAGGTTATAGTTTGTGTTGAGCCAGGCTGTCGGAGGCCGCTGGCAGTGGGTGGCCCAAACTTGGTCGGTGCCATATAGTTTGCCCAACCGCCGACAGCCTCCAGCTGCCTAGCTCGATCCAAACTATAGCTCAGGTGGGAAGGTGAATCTAGGGAAAATCGTAGCCAATTTTGGCCAGATTCTAATCGTGATCCAATGTGCAAATTACAGAATGGACCAAGAGGGGACTAGGGATTATAGATCAGAGGATCTAAACTCGCTTACCATGGCAAAATGGGCACGGACGTGCCCATTGGCACTGCCCAAGTTAGTGTGTTCAATCCCAAGAGCTCTTTATTCTTCCCAAACTTAAAAATGAAGCTAACATGAATTAGACTTAATATAAAAAACTAGAATAAAAAGGAAACCTTTGGATTGCCTCCCAAGTAATGCTTATTTTAGGTCATTAGCTTGACCGCTTATTAGTTCACTCTAGGGGGCATGATTTGGAAAAAATATAGCCTCTCGTCTCTGTCAATTGGCATTTCAAGGAAATACCTTTTCAGTTGCTGCCCATTTACTTTACAAAGTCTGAATTCCTCATTCCAAATATCAACTACTCTATATGGATATACTTTTTCAATTTTGAACTGTTCCATCCATCGCGACTTTAACTTCCCAGAGAAAAGTTTCAATTTAGAATTGAATAATAATACTAAGTCTCCTTCTTTGAATTCTCATCGTAAGATGTGTTGATCATGTCATTTCTTTGTTCTTTCTTTATAAGACTATCATGTTCATATGCATCCATCCGTAATTCATCAAGTTCATTAAGTTGGGGTTTTCTTTTGTATCTGGCTGCTTTCAAATCAAAGTTGAGGCATTGTATTGCCCAATAAGCTTTGTATTCCAAGTCCACTGGAAGATGACATGACTTCACATATACTAGCCAAAATGGAATCATTCCAATTGAAATATTGTAAGCAGTTCAATATTCCCATAAAGCATCATCTAGTTTTAGGGACCAATCCTTTCGATATGTAGATATTATTTTTTCCAATATCGCTTTGACCTCTCTATTGGAAATTTTAACTTGTTCACTAATCTATGGATGATATGGTGTTGCAATTTTGTGACTAACCCTATATTTATTGAACAACTTTTTAAACTAATTTTTAATAAAATGAGACCTGCCATCACTTATAACTGCTATAGGAACTCCGAATCAAGGAAAGATTATCTTCTTAAACAATTTGATTACGATTTTGGCATCACAGGTAGGGGAAGCGATAGCTTCATCCATTTAGACATATATCCAATCGTAACTAGAATGTAATTATTACCGCATGACGAAGGAAAATGTCCCATAAAGTCTATGTTGGTACAGTTGGCACCAATGATCAAACCTGAGTTTTGATGAATGATAAATAGGTTTAAGTTAGATGTGTTGTGATCTAACCCTTTCTGCCAAGTGTGTAGGACTTGACTAGTCTAACTTTAGGCTGAAATACAGTTAGGTTTGGAGGACCTGATAGCTGGTGTAGAAGTCTAGATAGGCCAATGAGTGACATGATATTTGGCGGGAAGTCTGGCTGGGTCCGCGAGATCTGATAGCTGGCCGAAGTCTAGTTGAGTTTGTGAACCTAACAATTGGCGGGGAGACTTGGTGGACCGTAAGACGTCAAGCAATTCTGAATTGTAAGTAAGATAAGTCACTAAAGGAGAGTGTTCCAGTGAGGATGAGTCTCATTTGAGGATTTAGGTTCAGGTCCAATTTATGCTCATTTCAGAAATCTAAATTAAGGCCCTGACTAGATCTTACTCTCAAAGATACAGAATCTAATTACTGAACTGCTTATTTTTATTGTGCTAACTTTGTCTTGCAAGGTACACTATGTTTTGTTGGACTAACATATTTTGCAGAGTGAAAGAAGCATAAAAAACCTCGGGTGAATAGTACCCAAGGTGCCTTCCATACAAAGGAAGGTGCCTTGAGTAGGGCTATGGAAGGCGCCTTCGAGAGCTTGGAAGACACTTTCAGTCAGATAATATAGAAGACCTCGGTGATGATAAGAGCCAATTTTTTGGGGGATAAGAGTTGGCATCAAAGGTGCCTTCAGTGGTGTTGAAAGCACCTTCCATTCCCTTTAAAAGGGCTATTTGACCAAGGTTTTGCACACAGCTCTTCTATAAGCTTCTATGCGTTCATTCGACTGCTCCAACTTCATGAAGCTGCTCTGCTGTGACACTACTACATTCGACTACCACTGAGAAGTCATCCAACACCGAGCTCGATCTGTTAAAACTATAAGTGTTGGGTAACGAAGTTTCCTTGTGTACTTAATTTCTGCTTAAAGGAAAGTGTAGCTCGTTACACTTTTCCTATTTTTTTATTATACTCGATCTCCTCTTCTGACAGTTTCGGAAGAGGTCTTTAGTGAATTACCCATCGATAGGTCCACAAGACTTAGGTCTTGGAGTAGGAGTCGCCGAAGGCTTCGAACCAAGTAAAATGGACCAAGTTCTCATACTTGTGGTTTTGCTTTCTATTTATGTTTAATTCCACTACTTTTGGTTTCAAAATAAAAAAAAATAAGTTTTCTAAAACCACGTGATTCACCCCCCCCCCTTTCATATGTGTAATGATCCTACAAGTATTATCAAAGTCATGTTAGATTTGAATTAGTGTAACCACCAATCATGGATTGGGAATTGTTCTAGTTTTTTTTTTTTTTTTTCAGATTTCAGCTTTTTGTATTGTATTTAAACTGGTAAAATTTACCACTTCAAATAAATTTTTAGTTCGATTTTTACTCGAAGTTGGTGCAACACCACTCGATCTATAGATATTTTCTTCTTCTTTAAACTCTACTAATCCCAGACTTAGTCTTGGGACATTCTTTCTAATTTTTTTGCGAGATATTTGAAATAACACAAATCGAAGGGTTCCGTACGGTCCACCCTCCTCTCTTCAACTGAAACGACTTTCTGTATTGGAAGAAGAGAATGGAGGTCTACCTGAAGACTGGCATCAAGCAATGGTTCACCATTCGATACAGGGCGCCAGTAGACGAAGCAACTAAAGCACCCCTCGACCTAGAAAGATGGAATCCAAAAGATAAGAAGAAGAAGGCCCAGATCGAATTGAAGGCATTGAATATGATCCACTGCGAACTCACGAAAGAAGAACTCAACCATGTCGGCCCACACGAGAACGCAAAGGAGCTATGAGACAAGCTCATCAAATTACACGAAGGAACCAACGATGTTAAGGTAACTAAACAAAACTTGCTTCTAAATAAGTTGTTTAACATTAAAATGTTGGAAGGAGAAACAGTGAGTCAACTACACGTGAGGATCAAGAACATCCTCAACGGGCTCCACTTAATTAACCACCAGATGGAAAACTAGTATATAATCAAGTACACCTTAAATTCCTTTCCTCGAAATGAATTATGGGCATCTATAGTTGATGCCTACAAGATTTCGAAGAATTTATGTAAACTAAAATTAGATGAACTCTTTTGTGAACTTAAACTCCATGTGCAAACTAACTCTAAAAGGCCTAAGAAAGCTGTTGCACTTCTTGCAGGTCTCTCAAAAGAAGTCTAGAACAAGAGCAAACCTGAGCTAGAATCTAAATTTGACTCAGACTCAGATAAAGAAGAACAACTAGTAAACATGCTTCAACAAAAAGGATATTCAGAAGATGATTGAGTCAAATAAATCAAGCATCACCTTCTACGGGTGCAATAAAAAAGGACACTATAAGCACGAGTGTCCGAAGCTGAAAGAAGACAAACCCAAACTACTAGAAGAAAGAAGACATTAAAAGCAACTTGGAATGAATCATCCTTTGAAGAATCGGATGCTGAAGAACCAAAGCAACAAAACTACCTCGCGCTGATGGCATCTAGATCGGAATCAGAAAGCTAAGCTGATGAAGATGATGAGTCAGAATACGAGTCAAGCCACAAGTCTATACTCATTTTCGAAGGTCTCAACGAGATAAATTCTAACCTAACTACCAAATTTTTCAAAATCATTGCATGCTTGAACAAAAAGTTAGGAAAATTAGAAACTCAAATTAATCAACTTCTTAATAAAAATCAAAAACCTAAAAGAACAACTTAAAATAAATCCAACAGCTGAACCAGTTCAATTTGGAATTCTAACTCAAGTCTTAAAACTTGAGGAGGAAAGTTTTAAATTGAAAAATGAAGTAATTGAACTAAAAGAACTTTTATAGAAATTTACAACAAGATTCAAGTACCTTGACATGATACTAGGATCACAACAAGTTGTGTACAACAAATTCAGACTCGAATATAAGTCCAGCTCAACAAATAAAATATTTATATCATTTATAAGATAAAACAAGAAATAACCCAAAACTTGGGTTCTGAAAACTTATCTAATCAATCAAGTATGACTCAATCAATATTACAAAACTTATCTAAAAATGAAATTCACTATCTAAAACCAAATCAAAATACACCCAATAATTCAAACTCAAACCTACAAACATGATTTAAAACTACTAATTCAAATCCAAGCTTAAAATGTAAAACTAAATCAAGTAAATCAAATTCCAATCAAAAACATAAATTTAAATCAACTAACTACAAATTTAACTTAAACTCAAACTATAATCAAGTTTATTATAACTATAAAACAAGTCTATATAAACCTAAAACTTAGCCCAAGTTCAATAATTCATGAGAGGCACCAAATTAGTTACACATTCAAAATAATAGTTCACCCAGCAGGGTAATTAGGACTAGATAAATTAACACTAATTTAACTTGGCAAACAATACTAGCGACGTTGGGATGATAGTAGGTTAGGGAAGTTCTATCTATATATGTCTAGAAAGAATTATATGTATTCGACCTGTGCATTTGGCTTAGTGGAACTAAGTGAAACTACCCCTTACCAATCTAAACTGGTTAAAACAAAGTTTTGTATTAAGTTCTTTGAATAGGACTATTTGAAAATTTTTAAAGTACGTGGTTACTCTAATGATGTCCATGTGATTCACCACAACTTAGAAATTTATTCAAAAAATGTCTGCTTGATTAACCCAAAATTAAATTTGAATCTAACCAAAAGTTAAACCAACTCCTAAAAGTTCAACTTAACTCATCTCACAAAATGATAGGATACCTTTGTCTGAAAACTTAGACTGGATGAGATGATTAGAAAATTTAAATTTAAATTTAAATTAAATTAAAATTAAAATTAAAATTTAAATTAAATTAATTAAATCAAATTAAAATTAAAATTAAATCGAATTAAATTAAATTAAATTAAATTAAAATGAAAATGGAAATTAATTTAAATTTAAATTTAAGTTAAATTAAATTACAATTCAAATTCAAATTAAAATAAAATAAAATAAAACTTAAATTACACTTAAAATTAAAAATTAAAACTTAAATTAAAAATTAAATTAAAATTTAAACCCAGAATTAAAATTAAAATTAAAATTAAATTTAAACTTAACTAAAAAAACTTATCAAAGGCTCCTCTGATACAATAGTAGGAGCCCTTGGAAGGGTCGCAAAATTCTCGCCCAATTGAATGAAAGTGCCTTCAACGCATTTGAAGGTGCCCTCCATAACGCATGGAAGGTGCCTTCTGTTGGCCTGAAGGCTCCTTCAACCCAAATTTCAACAGTGAACAACGAAGATTTTTGTTTGCAAAAAAACCTTTGGAAGGCGCCCTCCAGCCACTTTCTTTCACTTTTCTCTTCACCTTCAAAACCCCAATTATGCCTCCTAGGTACCTTCTAACTCGATCTATCTAGTTATTTTTTCTATATTTATGTGTTTTTCTTGAATATTTGCATGTATATACCTGGCTAGTTCCAGCAGTCCCCTCTGCCGATGCCAAATTCCCTACTGAGTGTCTTAGGTTAGATTTCCTAGATCGTATATATATTGCATTAAAATCTAGATTCCTAGGTAGGGCGTTCTTTACCTGTTATTGTACCCCAATTATAGAAGTTATAGACTTATAAGTTAGATAGATTAGTTTATTGTAGTCATTCAGTAAACTTAGACATGTGCTCAATTTTATAACAACTTAGTTAAAGTCGATGACTTGACATACTCCCCCAGAGTAGGTGATAAGGATTTTAAGTTCTCACCCACTCTACTATAAGATAGTTTAGGAGTTAGGCGGTCTGCATGCCCATTTTTGTGTTATCCTAGTAGGGATTTGTCATTTGGAAAACCCTAATCCCATATTACATTGGATACTACCTATATGCATTTTTTTGGGGAGAGAGTGCCCATTATGATTGACTTCAGATCTCTCTCTCTTAAGGTTCACGACTTTATCCTATATAGAGTTCTTACCACCTGCATTTTGTTGATCACATCTCCCGATGTTGCAATGATATGACCCTCCCACTCTTTCTTCCTTTATGCATTATGCCAGCGACTAGATAACGACATTGCATTACATATGTTTTAGAATATCATTCAAGCATCCAGTCTCATCACTATGAGACAGGTTCATATGTCTTACTGTCACATTTTAACTTTTATATTTTTTATCATAAGGGTAGATATAACCCAGAGTACACTTACTTCCCTTAGTGCATATGATGATATTGGTCAGCGTCAGCTTACATTAATACATATAGATGTTACTACTTAGGGGGGGTTGCCTTAGAGAGTGGGTTCTCAGCCTGACGTTTCAAACGAGGCTAAGGAGGATATCCCACCAGTCATTCCGACCGAGGTCGATGAGGTGGCTGCAACCATGAGGGAGGAGCCATCATTTTACTACTCGACCTTGCTTCACTTCTGGAAATCTGGCATGATCGTGTGAAACCACAAGTCCTGGACTTGCTTGTGCTCTAGTGGAGTGGCACGACCATGTGCTACTTGCCCATGGGTGTGGAACCACGACCGTGTGGAAACATACGGCTAGGCTCTGCTTTTCTTCTTTGATCTCTTCAAATCATGTCTTAACACCGTTTTCACTCCAAAAATGCATCATATCAATAGAAAAGTGAATAAAGAGTAGATCTCCAACAAAGAAAATAATTATGCTAAAATATGATAAAGAGGGGTGAAATTGCATAGAACATACATAAAGGAAGCAAGTGAATGTGCATTAAAATATACATAAAAATATATATAATCTACACACATTAAAGATCATAGTGTATGCTTGATCATGTGTGCGGACCCTTGGATTAGTCACCTCAAGGAGGTGGAGACCAAGAAAATCAATGAGTTAGCATTACATTCTTGTTATTTTATTCTAGTACTTTCATTGTTTTTGCTTCCGCTAATAAGTTGTAGGTAAAAATCGAAGAGAAGTTATTCACCCCCTTTAGTCGGACACAGAGATCCTAACAAGATTCAGGTCCACATAATAAATACATAGGAGTTATAATGAGTCTGATTAGAGTTTTATAGGTTCATCAATGAGTTTTGACCAAAACTCATTGATAAACCTAGATGATTTAGATTTCTGAATTTTTATAATAAGATGGAAGTGTGGAGTGTATAAAAGGTAGATATGGTGAGAAATTTTGGTTCTGAGTCTCCTATATGAAGTTATAGGTCAATGTCAATTGACACAAAGTTTGAAACTTTCTAAACTTTCTGAGCAATGCTAAGAATTTTTTACGATGATAATGGAGGACACCCTTAGACTCCTAGGAACTATAGAAAGCTACAGGAGTTGGAATGAGTTCGATCAAAGTTATCTAAGTTCATCAATGAGTTTTAATCGAAATCTGTTGATGGACCTAGATGACTTGAATTTATGAATGAGATGGAAGTGTGGAGTGTGTAGAAGGTATATATAGTGTCCAATCCTGGTCATAATACATGTGGGCTAAGTTATGATCGTGGGTCAACCAGCACAAACTATAGTGTTGATTTTCTTTTATATATTTTTTTAATTTTTTATTAAAATTAAAATTAAAAATAAATAAATTTAGAGTAAGTTTAAATTAATTTTAGAGTAAAGAGAAGAGAGTACAATTAGGAGAGAGAAGAGAAAAATGATTAATCAAATCAGGTAACGTCGAATCCAGTATGATCAGTGAAGCCCCCACAGAAGTTTTTCACCGGTCACCAGGATAAATCGGGAAGCTCTTGTGGCGGGCGGTCTAGAAGCCCAACATCTTTTGATTACGCATCCCATTTGAAGGAAAATCTATAAAAATGTATCACAATTAGAAATCAATCACGAGTATCTGGATGATAACTGGACGCCCTCAACCGAGGGCAAGAGAAAAGTAAAGAGATTATATGTTGGATGAAAATGAGGGAGGAAAGAAAAGAAGAGAAATCAATAATTTTTTTGGAATAATGGAACTTGGGTACGTGTTTTTGGATAAAACCAAACTTGAATTATGTCCTTTTGAATTTGCCGCTTTCCTTTCGTTGGCATTCTCCTGTTGCTAGCTCTTTTGTTTTCTTCCCAGTTTGAATTTTAGTAAGTGCGTTCGATTGATGCTTAGTTGTAAATTAGCGAAGAAGGTTCAGTGTCACTTTCGATTTGAAAGATTAGGAAGTTGTAATGTGTGCCACTTATTTGAGATCACCGACACTTGTGTTGATATCGCTCTGCTAAATAAGAAAGGTTTAGAGACGTGTTCAGAATAAATTTCTGTTTTTGTTGCGATATGAAAAAAAGATTAGGAAAGTCGTGTCGTTGCAAAACACTGAAAGAGTGCAAACTGTTTGAGACCTCTAGCACTTGTTGATATTGCACCACTAATTTGCATCCCTAATGGTTTCGACACCTTTTTAATGTAAAGGGAACAACTTTTTCTTTGTGTAAAGAGAAATGAATGGCGAAGAGAATAGAGAATTAGGTTCTTCCTAGAAAGTGCCTTTTTAAATACCACGGCACCTACTAGCTTTGCTTTGCCACCTATGAAGAGTAATGCAAAGA
Source organism: Zingiber officinale (assembly GCF_018446385.1). Taxonomy (NCBI): domain Eukaryota; kingdom Viridiplantae; phylum Streptophyta; class Magnoliopsida; order Zingiberales; family Zingiberaceae; genus Zingiber; species Zingiber officinale. The sequence continues at coordinate 68,672,227 of NC_055998.1, forward strand.
AAGGTGTGGTCTTAGGCTTTTCGAGGACGACATTTGTTTGTTAGAATCGATATCTTGTAGTGGGGAAAAAGAAAGCTAGATACGATGTAGTTTGATTCATAAACAAAGCCAAGGAGGAAGCTAAGTTTGTGGTATATCGACATTTAAACTTAGCAAATGTCAAGTGGCTTTAAAACCTTCTATTTAGTAAGAAACAGTACTCAATTGATGTGGCATGAGTCGATAATCATAGTCAATATAAGGTATAGTACTTGTCCCCTCTAACATTTGGTAGCTAGCTTACTAGCACCGGACTCTTGCGTTAATTCTGAACCTATTGGGGCTGAATTTGACTCTTTTCGTGTTTTCTTAATTAATTGTTTGTAATGTTCTTTTAGCTTCTTTAGTTGGGCCATGAGTGGATTTGGTGGCTAGCAGCGGATGATGACAACTATTCCAGTGTATATACAAAAATGATTGACAAGTGAAAGGGATGTATTATATTTTCTTACTTCACTTTAACACTAATTTGTTGCTGTTGCTGGCCTCTTAAGTTATTAGGCCTCGTCGATATGATCAGTATGGATATGAGCCATAACAGTTATCTTTCTCAAGGAGTAATATTATGCTACAAGAATATTTCCTACTCAAACCACCAATTTGAGTCATGGAAAAAGTTTGAGGAATGGTGATGTTAGGTTAAAGGGTGATTGATATCTGCTGCTGGTATTTAAGACAGCTAAAGGCCATATATAGAGATCATAAAGAGCTTTACAAAGAAGGGGTTTGAAAGAGCCACCTCAGTGAATGAATAATTCAGACATAATTACCTCTATACTCCGAGTTGAGTGGTGTATTAGATCTTGACAGACAGTGCCAAAATCTTGTGAGCATGCGTCTTAATCGTATCCTCAATGGTCGTTGTGTTGTGAAAAACAATGCAAGCAGCAATAATTAATGAATGGTGAAGTTAAAGCTGCATGTGTGATTCTTGAATTGAGTAATTTAGCAAGCAGATATATAGTCGGTGAAGATTCATCACATTTAGGCTTGCCACATATTATTGACTAGTTGGTCCATCACCTTTGCGTACATTGTTTTTTAAACTAGGATTTTTTTTTTTTATTTTTAAATGAAGAGTTGCTGCATCTATAAAGATAGCCCTTTTCCACCCTAAATTTCCAGAGTAGTTCCACAACTTGCAAGACATGGGTGAGAAAGAGCCCAAGGTACTCCATTTTCCATATCCCTTATTATGCTGATCTTTCAACAATTCAATTTACTATGTTGTTCTGTAAAAGAATTTAAGGGGTAGTTTTCTCTTCTTTGTTATGTAATCTGCATTTCTGAATTGTCTGTCACAGATCGCCACAGTCATCATCAAGGTTGATCTCGAATGCTGTTGCTGCTCCAAGAAGATCAAGAGCACTCTGTGCAAGCTCCAGAGTTAGAATTTATTTATTTAGTTACTACTTTTTTAAGTTTCGGAGTAGAGTAGAGTTAGATAGTAACAGGTTTTGTTGTGTGTTTTAGAGCGATTCAAGGTCAATTCCATCGTTTTCGATGATAAGAAGGGCACGGTCACCGTCTCCGGCGCTTTCAATCCGGACTGCTTCATCAAGAAGCTCTGCTGCATGGCGCGCAAGGTGATTAAGGACATCCAAATCAAAAAACCAGACCCACCTCCGCCGCCGCCGCCGCCCGAGCCAAAGCCAGCTCCTCCCCCGCCCGAACCCACCCCGCCGCCCCCCGCTCCTGTACCTCCGCCGCCCGCACCCGATCCGCCACCGCCACCCGCGCCGGAACCACCTCCGCCGCCGGCCCCAGAGCCGCCGCCCCCTCCCGCACCGGAACCCCCGCCGAAGCCGAAGCCGAAGCCGGCGCCTCCGCCGGAGGTGCTGCTTAAGTTTCCGATGTGGGCGTTCCCGACCCCGGTATGGCCCTGCTGCTACCAGCCGTGTCCCTGCTACGAGCCGCGCCACGGTCGCTGCCGCTGCTGCTCCTGCGGCCACGTCTCCGACGGCCCACCTCCACCGGCGGCCGTTCCTCCTCCGCAGCCAGTGTATTACGGCGGCTTCCCCTGCTTCGAAGAGCAAGGCTACAAGATAGTGTGCGAAGACGAGCCTTCCTATGGCTGCTCCGTCATGTAATCTAATAATTCTCTAGCGATCGACAACAATAAGAATAACAAGCAAGCGCATGTTTTCATTTACAAATGCATCGACTTTGTGTGGCCCGTCCATCGCCGGCGGTGGATGCTACGCCGATTCGCCGAATGTGCCGATGCGCCGTGGTGGTGCACGAGTGGGATGGGTTACCTACCGGTTGGCGACGACAAACGTGAATGACGCATGAGGGTCCCACTAAGTAGTTGTGCTGTGGACTGTGGCATGTGGTCTAGTCACCGGTATGGGAAGGAAATGGAAGATTCCTCTATTCTTACGCTATTAGACTTTTTACACCTTGATAATTATAATTTTGGATTTAGTAGTTCAAGGTCAACTTTTCTCCATCCCTAAGTAGAATCGACATTGAGATAATAGTTCACAGTGTTTGAGAATTCGTTTAGGACGCAAGTTAAAGGCTTTGCTTAAGGCTCAAATTGATTCAATAAAAAAAAAAAAAAAAAAAAACAAAGAAAGAAAGTAGATTCCTTTTGGCTTTATGTCAAACGAATATATATATTCCTTATCACATTCAAAGACTATTTTTATTTCATTTTTCACTCTAATCAATATATACTCAAATATCAAAAGCATATCAAGTCAATAAATTGAATGGGTTATGCTTAAAATGAGCCCAATGACCCAAGTCATCTGGGAAAGCTAATTGAGCTATGTCAAGTGGGAAATACTCATTTGCCTCATTTGAATAATTTAAATATAGTTTCAATGTAAATTAAATCACTATGTCAATGGGTCGACAATTATAGAGACGTATATAAATGGGATGTTATTATAATATTAAATAAATAAAAATAAGATTTTATCGGGTCAGCATCTATCTATTTTGTTCGCTGAGATTAAGACCATTAAAATAATTAATTCTTTTTAAAATAAATAAATAAATAATTTTGAAACTAATACAAAGTTTTAGTTTAATGAACATCCATGCTCGACCCACTTGCCGCGTCTCAACCAATCGACCCCACAAAATCCAAAACAAGTATGTGTACTCGACCAAAACTGACCCCTATGCCCACCGTCCATTTAACCGGAGTACTTGCGCATTCCGGGCGGGACCCGCAACAGGGAGTTTCGATTTATAAAAGGTGGCTCCGAGCTGGTGCGGCGGGGTGGACTCGCCACGTCGGCTGAGGCAACGAGAAGCCGCCCGGCGTTGGTGGTGCCCGCGGCTGAGCTGGCTTTATTGGCCTCCTCCAAAAAAAAAGTTGGAAAAAAAGAAACATCGCCATTTCTGCACAACCTTTTTTGTTTTTCCCATCTCTATTCCCGGCGACGCGCTCGCTGCTCCGGCGAAACGCCTTCGATCTCCCCGTCGCGTCGCAAGCTGGACGCGCTGGTCCCGCCTCCCGGTCCCCTAATCGGCGCTGGAACATTCGTAGCTCCAGGGATTTGGATCGGAAGGCAGGAACCACGGCCGCCGGTGGCGGCGCCGGCGGATGGCGCTCTTTAGGAGGCTCTTCTACCGGAAGCCGCCCGATCGACTTCTGGAGATCACCGATAGGGTCTACGGTAATTCATCTTCCTCATTCTTTCTCGAATCTTCTTCGTCTTCTTCTTCTTCTTCTTCTTCTTCTTCTTCTTCTTCTTCTTCGTCTGTTACTTACGATCGATTTGGGGGTGGGTTTCAGTGTTCGATTGTTGTTTTTCTTCGGAAACGATGGAAGAAGACGATTACCACAAGTATGTAGAGGAGATCGTTTTCCAACTCCGCGAGCATTTCCCCGACGCTTCCTTCCTGGTCATCAATTTCGAGGGCGAGGTGGAGAGCAACATCTCCCACATCTTGTCCCACTACGACATCACCACCCGGAGCTACCCTCGCCATTACGAAGGCTGCCCGGTTCTTCCCCTGGAGATCATCCACCACTTCCTGCGGTTGTGCGAGAGCTGGCTGCCCTTCGAACGGCAGCAAAATGTGCTGATGATGCATTGCGAGCGAGGCGGGTGGCCGATTCTCGCCTTCATGCTCGCCAGCCTCCTGCTTTACCGGCGGCAGTACAGTGGAGAACAGAGGACGCTGGAGATGGTGTACAAGCAGGCGCCCAAGGAATTGCTTCAACTGTTGTCTCCGTTGAACCCTCAGCCTTCCCATATCAGATACCTGCAATACATTTCCAAGATTGGTAGCGATTCATGGCCTCCTCAGGATACTCCCTTCACCTTGGATTGCTTGATTCTGAGAGTCGTGCCCAATTTTGATGGACGAGGAGGTTGCAGGCCCATCGTCCGTGTCTATGGTCAGGATCCTCTCTTCCCTGCCGACAGAAGTTCCAAGCTTCTTTTCTCCACGGCCAAGACAAGGAAGCATGTTCGCCATTATAGACAGGTCGAAATGCTTGGAGAAATAATGCCATTGTTCTTACTTAATTCCATATCATTACCTTCTTATTTTTTTTATTTTTATTTTTTTTTAATAATCGCAGGCTGAAAATGCACCAATAAAGTTAAATGTCCGCTGTTGTGTTCAAGGGGATTTGGTCCTCGAATGCATCAACGTGGATGAGTATCTGGAAGAAGAGGTGATAATGTTCAGGGTGATGTTCAACACGACCTTCGTTCAATCTTATATTTTGATGCTAACTCTTGAGGATATTGACATTGCTTGGGATGCTAAGGACCGCTTTCCAAAGGACTTCAATGCAGAGGTACAATCGATCATCTTTGTTTTTTGACTAGTGTGATGGGCACTCTTTTGCCTTTGCTTAGTATTTTGGGGTTGAAAGCAATTCATCTCTGAATCAGGTACTCTTTTCAGAGTTTGAAGCCGGTTCCGATAGTTCCACCGAAATGGGAGTTATAGTTGAGGATGAGATGGAAGTTGGCTCGGCAGAAGAGTTCTTTGAGGCAGAAGAGATCTTTAGTAGTCCTGAATGGCATGATGGGCAAAGGGATCTTGATATGCAGTCAGCTATTTTTTCAAACACATTAGAGGCTTTAGTTCCTGACAGAAACCAGTTGGAATCTTTTACTCCTGAACAATTTAGTCTTTTGGACGATGGGATTATTCTGCCTGGAGAGGGATCTATAGAAGGAAACATGGATAGAGCCTATGCCAAACAAGGGAAAATTCTCATGGACAAGTTGATCCACAAAACAAACTCCAAAAATTTCTCATTTGAAGAGAAAAGGAGAGCAGAAAAGTCAAGAAAGAATTCAGAAAGTTTTGAATTAAGAAAGACTTGCGGGGATGCGAATGAAAACGAGAAAATGGAACTACTTCTTGTCCATAACAAACAATCGCTGTCTTCTTCTTTATCTAATGACGAGATTGGCAAGCAGGAAAGTATGGGGAATGCCATTGAATTTCTAAAATCAAAGGCACACTTGTTCCATTCCAGCCAAAGCAGTGATTCAAGTTTGGTACATGAGCCATCACAATCTCACATGCTGTCCAAAACTCGTGGATTTTTTGAGAAGGAAGATGCCGAAGAAGCTATACGTGCAGTTACTGCTTCTACAGGCACCACTGTAACTTGTGGATCTCTGCTAGTGCCATCATCATCGCTTAAAACGAAGCAAGTTTCAGAGGCAATGCATACATATGGACGGCCTGTTATTTCAGATGCTTTGCCTCGCTCATCCCCACCACCTCCTCCACTGCCACCACGGCCACCACCTCCACCTCCATCACCATCCTTATCTCGTGCCAAATCTAATATATCTTCAACAAGTGAGAAGATAGTTCCTTCCCCAACACTGCAGTTTACAAACTCTCGAACATCATCATCTGTATTCTCTACATCTCCACAGATTACTGAAACATTGGAAGCTTCTCCTCCCCCAGTTCCAGATCCTCAGATGCTATGTAATTCTATTGCTCTGATCGCGGCTTTATCTTCACAATTGTCTGATCAACTTCGGTCTATGAAAATGGATCCTCTATTGCAATCTTCAGCTTTAAATTCATTACCTTTGAATTTAAATCTACCTTCAGTAGGCCCATCCTTCTCATCCCAACCACATACTTTTCAATCTCTTATTCCTTCACATGTCCGACCCTCTTCTTCTATTCATTCTGCTGCAGCTCCCATTTCTAATGCATATTTGTCAGCACCATCTCATCCTTCTGATTCTAAATTTACTAAACCTTCTTATACATCATCAGTAGGTGGAAGAGGGTTAAGTAACATTCCCAAGGCCTCTTCATCTCCTCTGGGAGAGAGTGTTTATCATTCTCTACCTTTGAATTTACCTGTAGAGAAGGATACATTTGATAAAGAATATATTGGACTTGTCAATTCCTCATCACATCCAGGTGACCCATCTCTACTTTCTCCTCCAACAAATATAGGAGTTAAAATTTCACCTCCACCTCCACCTCCACCCCCACCTCCATGGATAAAATATACTAACAAGCATATTGCAGACACATTACCATCTTCTTGTGTTGAAGTTGACAATGCATCATCACATTTACCTCTGATGCCACAGATAGTGCAACCATCCTCTTCCCCAAGAACACATAATGTGTGTTTAACATCATCTCCATTAGGTTCTCCACCACCTCCGTCACCTCCACTTCCGATTTCACCTTCTGAAAGTGTTCAGAGAACATCTCTACCAATTTTATGTAGCAAGATAGTTGAAGCTTCACATTCAGTGCAATCTATTGGAGTAATTGAAAAAGACCTAAGTCCACCTCCTCCTATAAGTAATTTGAAAGAATCTCAACCATCACCACCACCAACACCTCCTCCTCCTCTTCTTGGATTTTGTGGGTTACCGTCATCTTTGCCACCAGCAGTCCAAAGTTGCAAAACCCCACCTCCATCAACTCTCCTTGGAAATTATGAGGAACCTTCATCCTCTTCACCATCCTCCCCTAAAAATTCCACACAACCTCCAATGTCATTTCCACCACCACCACCACCACCTCCACCTCCACCTCCACCTCCAGCTCTGCCTGTTTCCCATCAAGGACGTGTAGAACTAGCTGATTCTCTTTTATATGGAGGAAATGATAAAGTTTTATTTTCAAAACAATCAGAAGCATTTGGAAAAGCTTCTAGTCCACCTCCTCCTCCTCCTTCTACAAATTATGTACAAGTTTCAACATCATCATCCTCACCACTATTGCCATTACCGCCGGTTACAAGTTGTGTAAAAAGTTCACCATTAACTCCACCACCACCACCACCACCACCACCTCCTCCTCCTCCTCCTCCAATTGCTACTACGATTTGTGTGCAAAATTTGCCACCGCAATTGCCTTTACTTCCTCTTATAAGTTGTGTACAAGATTTACAGCTAGTGCCTACACCGCAGCTACTACCATCTCCTTCTACAAATTATGTGCAAGGTCCACCACCACAGCCATCGCCACTGCTTCCTCCAACAAGTAGTGAGCTAGGTCCCCAATCAACATCTATCCCACCACCTCCCCCTCCAAATTTTGCACAAGATTTGCCGTCACAGACCCCACCATTGCCACCACCACTACCACCTATAAGTTGTGTGCAAAGTTTATTAGTACCTCCGCCACCTCCATCGCCACCTCCGCCACCAATGTCGCCGCCACCTCCTACAAATTGTGTGCAATATTCACCACCACCACCATATAATTGTTGTGAGCAAGCTCAACCACTATTTCTATTTTCAAATACACCTCTAGCACCTCCACCTCCACCTCTTATATATGGAGGTTGTGCTCAATCTTATCCTCCACCTCCTCTATTAGAAGGTTGTGTTCAACCTCCCCCTCCCCCTCCCCCTCCCCCTCCACCAAGAAGCTATGAAGGATCTTCTCTACTCATTGATAGTTCTGGGGAAACTCCAGCTCTAGTTTCATCTGTTGGAGGATTAGAGCAAGTCTCACTTCCCCCATCAACCGCAAGTGATCTTGGGCATGTTTTACCTCTACTACCACTTCCTGAAAGTTCTCAACAAGCCCCACCATCATCACCTCCTAAAGAATTTGGGTGCCCTCTTACACCACCACCACCTCCTCTTAAAGAATTTGGGTGCCCTCCTACACCACCACCATCATCACCTCCTAAAGAATTTGGGTGCCCTCCTACACCACCACCACCCCCTCTTAAAGAATTTGGGTGTCCTCCTACACCACCACCTCGTCCTGGATGTTTTGGGCAAGTTGCACCACCACCACCACCACCACCACCTCCACCTCCACCACCTCCACCACCCTCAATAGATTTTGAGGGCTCTCGTGCTCCGCCACCACCATTCGGAGGTTTAGAAGGTCCTCCTTTACTACCGCTACCGCCCCCTGGAAATTTTGGAGGAGCTCCCCCTCCCCCTCCCCCTCCCCCTCCCCCTTCACCCATTGGAGATTTTGGAGGAGCTCCTCCACCACCACCACCACCTGTTGGTTTTGGCGGAGCCCCACCTCCTCCACCATCCATTGGAGGTTTTGGAGGAGCTCCTCCTCCACCACCACCACCCGTTGGTTTTGGAGGAGCCCCACCTCCTCCTCCACTCATTGGAAGTTTCGGAGGAGCTCCTACACCACCACCACCACCTGGAGGTTTTGGAGGAGCTCCACCTCCTCCTCCACCCATTGGATGTTTTGGAGGAGCTCCTACACCACCACCACCACCTGGAGGTTTTGGAGGAGCTCCACCTCCTCCTCCACCCATTGGATGTTTCGGAGGAGCTCCTGCTCCACCACCACCACCCGGTGGTTTTGGACGAGCTCCACCTCCCCCGCTACCAGGTGGGGCTCCACTTCCACCGCCTATCCCTGGAGGTGGCCCTCCACCTCCACCAGGAGGCCCTGGGGCTCCGCCACCTCCTCCAGGTTCACAAGGAATGAGAGGGATGGCACCAAATCCCTTGGCGGGAGGAAGGGGGCGCCCTATGGGACCCGGTGCAGCAGCTCGAAAGTCACCATTTAAGCCATTACATTGGGTGAAAGTTACTAAAGCAATGCAGGGTAGCTTATGGGCTGAACTACAAAAGCATGCTGATGCTCAAAGGTATACATTTTTTCTCTTTTAAAATACTATAATCTCTGATTTATTTTTATATAGATTTGCATATATATTTTCTTAAAACTTAGAATGAATGACTTTTAAATGCAGCACTTCTGGGTTTGATGTATCAGAACTTGAAACTCTTTTCTCTGCTGTTGCTCCGAAGCCAAATGGAAAATCTGAAGGAAAAAACAAAGCCGCTGCCAAGAGCGACAAAGTTCACTTGGTAATTTAATTATGTTTCAATTGACACATTATCTCTATTATAAGAAATGAGTGTTTATAAATTGGAAATTTCCTTACTACTTTCTATATCATAATTAAAAATTTGTAGGTTGACCTAAGGCGAGCCAATAATACTGAAATCATGCTAACCAAAATCAAGATGCCATTGCCCGAGATGATGGTAGGTTCATCCTTTGTTGACAAATTTTGTAATTATCATATTATTATTATTTGTTAGGCCAATGTGGGGATGGAACAATTGTTCTTATATTATTTTCCATCCAGGAAACAAAAGAAAATAATAGATATATAAATGTATCATCCACGTATACACAACATAGTATGCGGAGTGGACCTTGTAGTTAACTAATCTTTTTCAAATTCATCAGAAAAAATTAAACTTATTTTTCCTATATGTTTCCAATTTTTAGAATGCTGTTCTAGAATTGAATGAATCACTTCTTGATGGCGATCAAGTAGAAAACTTAATAAAGTTTTGTCCCACAAAGGAAGAAATGGAGCTTCTTAAGGCATGTATATATCGTTGTGCCCTTTCTATCTATTCTTGTACATTGTTGTGGCAGAAAAAAATGTTTTTTTTTAATAATTTGAATGTGGCTTATTTGAGAGAAACCTCATTAAAATTGTTATTGCAATTCTTTGGTTGTTAGGGTTACACCGGCAATATTGAAAGTCTTGGAAAATGCGAACAGGTATATATATACATACCCATCTTTCATTGATAATTTTTTAATTCATAAATTCCATGATGTTTGCTAACTGATTGAAGATAGTTTGAATTGCATGCGTTTCTATTATCAGTTACAGCTAAATTGTTTGATGACAATATTCTAAAGAAATTATTTGTGTATTTTCGTGACTTCTAATAGGAAACTATAATAAATCAAAACTCTTCCCTAGAGCCTTAAATTTGGAGGAAATAGCTTCCCATCTTAGAAGAACAATATGTATATCTGTGCAAATTTGCTGAAGTTCCCTTATCTGAAACTCTAGGTTTTTAATGGAAGCACACACTATCTATGCATATCTAGGTAACCCATCCCACATAAATAGATCACACATCTATGAGGTGCTTTCCTCTATGCATTATAGTTCATTCAAAATTCCACTGTTCATGAATATTTATCTAATCTCTATCCAATAATATAACTTTAGATGATATATATTTTGAATTAGAAAATAATTAATGCTCAATTGTAATGCAGTTCTTTTTAGAGTTGATGACAGTGCCACGAGTTGAATCCAAGTTGAGAGTATTCGCATTCAAGATTCAGTTCAATGCACAGGTCCATATATAATTTCTTTATTTCTCTAATCTCTTCGCATATCTAAAAATTTCTTAATATTATTTTGAAAATTTTCCCTATCATTTTTCTTTTCAGATGACAGATATAAAGAAGAGTTTGAACACTGTTGATTCTGCTTGTGACGAGGTAAATCCTTTGAAAATGTTTGCATTTTCAAGTGCACCTGATAGATAACTCTTTTTTTCTTTATGGCGTTTCAGGTTCGCAACTCCGATAAGCTCAAGGAAATCATGAAAAAGATTTTATATCTCGGAAACACACTAAACCAGGGAACTGCAAGAGGTTTACTTTCTTGTTTGTTTTTGAGGATTTTAATGTTAATTCTTTTCTCATGGATTGTTGTTATCAATGTTGTATAGGATCTGCAGTTGGTTTCAAATTGGATAGCCTTCTAAAGCTTACGGATACTCGTGCGACTAATAACAAGATGACCTTGATGCATTACCTATGTAAGGTGTGGTCTTTTGTTAAAAAAGGATGAGGATTCAATATGCTCTCCGAGATTGTTACTACTTGATTTCAGATTGGAACTTTAAAGTTACATTTCATGCATTATTAATGAGTTTCAGGTCCTTGCTGAGAAGTTCCCACAACTTCTGGATTTCCACGAAGCTTTTGTCAGCTTGGAAGCTGCATCAAAGGTTTCTAAATTTCGATACAAGTTTCTTACTCTCTCAAAGCTCTTGGTTCTCATGATACTAAAGGGCTATATTTGTGTTTGCAGATACCATTGAAATCGGTGGCAGAAGAACAGCAGCAGATAGTTAAGGGGTTAGAAAAGGTTGAAGTGGAATTAAAAGCTTCAGAAAACGATGGCCCAGTATCAGAAACTTTTTGCAAGGTATGCGCTCCTACTTTCTGAATTCAAGCTGCAGTTGATTCACACTTGAGTTGCTGGTATCACTGAAGAAATTTGTGTCTAGACTTTGAAGGAGTTCACTTCGGTTGCTGCAGCACAAGTCGCATCCTTGACAGCACTAAATACTGCAGTTGTATGCCTCTGAAACGTGGACTATATGTTCATTGTAATATCCTATTACTTCAAATTTCTGATATGAACTATAAGATTTATCAATGTCTTTAAAATTCTGACAGGCTAAAAATGCTGATTCACTTGCGCTATATTTCGGTGAAGACCCTACGCGCTGCCCGTTCGAACAAGGTACTTTATTTTTAAACCAGAATCTCTATAGCTACTTTGATAAACCAAGGAGGATTTGTGAGAATTCCATCGATACATTGAACATGTAGTCGTCACTACTATTCTGAATTTTGTACGATTGTTTCGGCGGGCACATGAGGAGAACTGCAAGCAGGCTGAGGTCGAGAAGAAAAAAGCTGAGGACAAGTCAAAAGAGGCAAAGTGAAACACAGGAAAGAGACTCTGAAGCTGACATATCCACATCCAGGCATTGCTTTTTCTGCCCTGCCTATTGTTGTGTCCGAGATGTACATACACGATTTGGCCAGCGAGCAATCTGAGATCTTTGCACGGTCAGATGACTAAGAAAATTGCAGACTGGACTCCACCTCCTGCACAACCCCTTAGTGGTAAACTGCTTTCAGTTCATCTTGTTTAAGAGGGGCAGTATTTTTGAAATCCCCTTTGGGTTCACACTTTTTTCTGGGAAATTTACCCATACAGTTTTGGGTAGGGAGATAGGGTAGCCTCTCCTCGGTTCGCCCAACCGGTTGAATTGACTAATCCAGTCCGATCTATAAACCACTGAAGGCGACTTACTAAACTTCTTGGCTAAAACAGCCTCCAGGCCTGAAATCCCTCATTGTGAAGAGCTAACCTGAAACCTCACATGATTTATTATGTACAGTTTAGCTTTATGCCATTGTAATATTTTTTTTTTAATTTTTCTAATCAAATAGTAGGTAGCAGATATGAGTGTAGATAAAGAAGTGTTAATTATATATTGAGGGTGAAACAGGCCCAAGATTCAGAAATTTGTATCATCTTGCTCTTCTACTCTTTTTAGGAATTCTTGTGAAAAAATTTTGTAATTAAAGTCCTATTTAAAGAGACAGGTTTTGTTGTTCATGTTGTCCTCATTCTTCACCAACACAACACATCAGAGATCGTTCATTCCACAAACATATGAGAAGATGATAGTTTTCAATATTGTGATTAACACATACGAATGAAATAGTGGTTTACTAATTTTATTGTCCAGCCGCTTGTCTGAGAATTCACTAAAACAATGTTTGCTCAATCTTTGAGGATAAACTAGTTTTAATATTCCAATTTGCGCAGAACAACATTTATCGCACGACTACAAGGACACCTCTCAGAGATAATCTTTTCCGGCCCAAAATCTCATTGTTCAATGTGTCGAGGGTGTCCATAGAACGCAGCCAAGTAATCCAAAGCCTCATGATTCCCGCTGCATACCTTCCACAAGGATTCGACCTCTCCGCTTGAAACTGTTCCCCATTTTCGGCAGTCATCTAGGAACTCAAGTAGCTTCGAGTAGAATGAATCATAGTTCATCAGCAAGAAGGGCACTTGAAATTTGGAGCCAATTCTTTCGAGTTGAATCAAGGCAAGCATCTCAAACAATTCGTCTAAGGTTCCAATTCCGCCCGGGAAGGCAACAATAGCAGTCATATCGGAAGGGTTGTTCCTCACTGCAGCTTCCACCAATCCATGTTTTCTTGCTGAGAAAAACCTGTTCTTGTAGGTGAATGAGAAGTTCCTTGCGCTAGTATAATTTTTCTCTTCGAGATATATAGGGTGATTACCTGCACGTAAAATATGATTCAGGAGGGAGGTAAGGATGGATTTTTGACGATGTCCACTCTCCTGATTCCCTTGCTATCTTGAACCCTCCAACCGGCTTGTTTACTTGAAGAGCACCCTTGACGGCCGCATCCATCAGACCTGGGCCAGCTCCTGACCATGTGGTGCAGTCTAGAAGGAGAGCTATCTGTTAAAAGTCAGGTATGAACCAAAATATTACAAGCATAATACGAAAATGTTTTTACGTGTACTTCTTCCTAAATTACAAGTGCAGCGTCCTTTACTGAGTCAGCAAACAAATTCCATAGAAACAAACAAAATGTTCTAATTACTTAGTCCCAATGAAAAACTACTTGGCAAAACAAAATAACTTGCCTCGCTAGCCAATTTTGCTGCTTGCTCATAATGTGGGTGACCTTCTTTCAATCGTGATGAACCGAGATACACTGCGCCCCTGCCAAGCTTGTTTACAAGTTCATAGCAACTATTCATTTCCTTCTTCACCTACATCCATTACCAAAGAAAGGACTCCTAAATCAGTTTTCTATAGATAATCATATCATTAGTGGATTGTACCATTAGTGCAAACAAATAAATACAATTGTATTTTAGCAATCTATGAGCAACTCACTTGAAACATATCTCACTAAAAACTCTATGACGGAACCAAACCCTAAATCAAAATACATAGTAAATCAAAAATTTCGTTACAAGGGTGATAAGTTCCTCTTATCTCCTTTAGGATCCCACTTGCTTAAAGAAGAGACTCTAGGTTCATATTCCCATATAACAATGCCAATTCTTTGATTTTCAAAACAATTCTTCTTTTCTTTTGTACGACAATATAAAGCTATGAACAAAACCCTAACCTTGTTTACCGAATATCAACCTTCCTTTGGTAGACAACTAGTTTGTACGCTGCATCAATCTTCTGTTGTATGCTAAGGCTATGTTTACTTGGGAGAGTGGAAAGCAAAATTAAGGAAAAGTTTTCACAGTGGAAAAGTTTCCGTCGTTTACTTCATTAAAATTTTCCGAAGGAAAAGTAACGCAATCCATCCGCGGATAATTTTTGAGCCAAAATCGATCACCTCAAAATCGGACGGAAAACAGCGGATGGGAAAAAAAATGACGCATGTACCCCTTTTGCATTCACAAAATTACACCATATACCAAAAAAATGACGCATGTAGGCTTTTTAACTCATAAAATTACACTATGTACCAAAAAAAATGACGCATGCACCCTTTTTTATTTACAAAATTACATCATAAGTATTCACCTTCCTCTATCAAGGTAAACAAGTGTGCAAAGGAAAAGATTTCTTCACCATTTCTTTTCTCTTCCTCCAAAGATAACTTTCCATAGTTGATTCCTTTCCTTTCCTCATCCACACTCTTGAGTAAACATAGCCTAAGTCTTCTTTCTTCTTCCACCCACTCACATATTTGACCTAATTGATTCAGAGTATGTAACTAAGAGAAATATCGATCATTTTCATGCATCTCTCACCCTCTCTCTCTCTCTCTCTCGGTTATCATTCACATGACTGAAACTCTTATCTTGAAAACATCAGTTAATCAGTAAGGATGAACAGAGACAACAAGGAACAAGTTCTCTGCTCGATCTATCGGTCGTTAGCATTTTAACAAACAAGTTGATCGCAAAACATCAGAAGAATAGTAGAATACCTCGCCGGGGCTGCTTCTCTCCGACAGCAAGAAGTGATCGGACTGCAGCGCAAGGGCGACGACCTTGCCGCGTCGCCGGGGCATCGTCAACCAGCAAGGCCTGCAGCAGTAGCCCTGCGTCAGCCCTAAGATCGAGGGTTCAGGTCGGGGGAATCCTCGAGCGCGAGGTAGCGACGCCGACGAAACCACCATGGCGCACGAGATTCGATCAAAAGGCGATCTTTTGAGTGGCGAAGCATCCAACAAATGGTGCAGAAAAGCAATCGAATTAAATGCTCTTTGCTCTCTCCCTCTCTCAAAATCCTCGCCTCTTGCCAAAAAATATACCTCTTGCCAAAAGGTAACTTAACTTTCCCTTTCAAGTTAGGTTAATATAGATGATCGAATCTCTCTCCGTGAACGCTTGATGGCCGGTAAATCATCTCCAGTAATCCGTTCGAAAAATTAAATACCTCAATTACCAAAAAATAAAAATAAAAATAAAAACTCGTTCCCTGAAACATCATCATCTGATTTACGATGAACTAGAAACAGGCATCACACACTTCGCATGAGGAAGAAAAAAACAACTCCCAGTACACACACAAGAGAAAACAGCAACTAAATAACGCTGCCTCTGCTCTCTCTCTCTCTCTCGCTCTCTCTCTGCACTCTTTAATTACAAGTTAGTAAACACACCAGCCGATTCAGGAATTAGATAAGCATGGCTACATGAACAACTAGCTCTTGCTCTCCCGAATCATCATCATGGGAAAAATAAAAATGACGACCGTAGTCTTATTTCGTGGGTGTACAGATAAAACTAACTATACAGTACAGACCCTCTACGAGAACTTAAAAACATGGAGGATCCATCGGAACAATGCTGCAGTGAGGTTAAAATTATCAGGAACTAAGCCTTATTGTAACAATCAGAATTAATAGGATCTGGCACGTAAAGGTCAGTCGTCGTCGGCGCTATCTGGTTGCGGTTTCGATGCAACATCTCCAGAAAACAACTCCGAGCTGTATGGTTGTTTCAGTTCTCCCTGTTCCAGAGAATAATTTCAAGCTTAAAGCAGTTGATAACCCGTGCGTTGACAAAATAAGCAACTTTGCCTATGAAGAAGAAAAAAAAACACTGGACATAGATTATAGAAGAGATTTGTGTAGAGCACCGGCATGATGATAGCATGTATCAATGTGTCTCAACAGGTAATTGTTAGTAGATATAAGAAAGGAACTAACCGTGATTGCTTTATTTTCAGCTTCCAGTTCCCTGCAAGTTTTCTTGAGACGTTCAAGTTCCACTCTGAGTGCATCATTCTCACTGTTTAAATCAACAACTTTCTTTGCCAACTCCTCGCATTCTTGCTGATAAAAAGGATAATCAAATGAACTACTGATGATGATTTTCTGCTGCTATCGACATTGTAGAGCTAAAAATTTAAAACAAAAATAATCTAAAAAAAAACAGTTGCATTGAAATCAGTGCATGCAACTCAAACTGCAAAGCTAGTTCAGATGTCAACTCTAAATTATGAAAGCACTTAACTATAGAAACAAAAACCCCAACAGTGAAAAGGAATTCTGGCACATTGAAACAAACAATACCAACAATTTAGCTTATGCATCACAGGATAATATCCATACAATGAGAAAAGCAAAACAGCAAATGAGAACTTCGATAACATTGAACTTACAAGTTACATGGCAAATTTGGTAATAGAGGAAGACTCCAGTGTGAGAAACATAAATACCACCATATGAGGTGATAAATTTAACTATGCTCTTGTATCCACTCAAATAAACGATAGTAGGTAACTAATAAGATGTCGGCACTTAAACTAAAGTTAGATCTATTGATATCCAAGTGTAATTAAATACCAAGAGTCAACATAAAAAATAATTGTGTGTTTTGTTTTTCAGAGATTAGAATGCTAATAGATGAGTAAAGTTACAAGGAATGATAAAGGAAAAAAAATATTACGATCTGGGAGCAACAATTAGGTATAGCCCCAATAAGTAAATTAAGTGAAAAATAAAAAGATCAATAATGAGGAATAAAATACAAACTTAGACAAATTGAATCAATTAATAATTAAAACTATGAGGGGGTACTAAAGAATCTTCATTTTGCATTAAAAAAATAAGTAGAGTTCAATAATAGTAGGATCATATCGATGTAACTGAACAAAATTATTAGGGCTCATGGTTGGATTGATGTTGTTGGTGGTTGTAAAGCCAACATAAGCTTATACAAGAGAACTGAAATAGAACGGTTGGTTTAATATTGTTTGTGATTCTGAAGTCAACATAAGCCTACACATGAGAACTGAAAGAATACCACTTTCATACAGAACGTAAGCCATGAGAAGTATAAAACAGTATTAAGAATAAACCAAAGAGTACATAACATCATGATAATACAAAATAGCATCACTTTTGCTTGATTAGAGCAACATAATTTAGACAAGAAAGAGTTAATAATAGTAAAAAGAATTTCTCAATTATCTAACATAAACTACAATATATACTTGAATACATAAATTACAGTAAGTGGAAACATAGAAAGGCCTTGAAAAGAAAATCAGACTCGTAACATACTTCTAGACATTCACAATAAGCTGTGGAGGAAAACTAGGAAAATGTTCAATGGGTTTTAACAGGAGAAAAGCTCAAGAGTGTGAAATACAAATTCTAGACTTGCAGACATGACTAGATTCAAAAGCTTCGGTTTGGGAATATGACCAGCAGCTCAGGAATATGAACAGAATGGCAATGCCAATGAAGTCTAATGCTTTAATTTTCATTTCTTTAGTATATAAAGCTTTTTGAAAATGCTTTGATACAACACTTCAACAATTCAATTTACATATAGATAATAAACCAAGGGGGAGATCTAAGACCTCAACCAACATAGAGTATTTCGAAATGCAGAAACTTGAGGAAAATGAAGAATTACTTGACAATCACCCATATGATTTGTAGGATTCCTAATGATAAAAGGAAATTAAAATAATGTTTTGTGCAATTTTCATAAGATACTACTTGTGAGTGAAGCCTACCTGCCTCCTTAACCTGGATCTCCTAGCAGATTCCCTGTTAGATTGTTTTCTTCTCTCCCTCTTCAGTTCACGTTCATCCTAGCCAGATACTACTTATAAGTAAAGAATGACTTCAGGAAACAAAACAAACAAATTATCCTTTAAATAGGTGTTATGACAACCATAAGATAGATCATATATGAAACAAAACACTAGATGCAAAATTATCCGTCATTCCATGATTGTGTGGATCAAACAAACTAATAAATGGGATCAATTTTTATCTATGCATGATATGCCCATCCCAACCATTACTGTTCATCACAATAAACCCATTACCCACCTTCAAAGAAGATCCAGCAAGGGAGTTGCTCCAAAAATCCATGCCAATATTCAAATTAGATTGAGGACTAGGCAATGCAGCTCTTCCTGGGGCAGATACTGGAAGCTTCTTGGCAGTCCGTACCCTTCCACTGTATGAAGATTTAGCTTTAGCATCACTACTGTTGGAAGGGTGAGATTCACCTGGACATAACCAATGCGGTTAGCATCATAAAAAATTGCAAATTGATGAAGACAATAAATACATCTGCTCCAGAATTTACCTTCTGAAACCAAATTGCCATAACTTCTCTTTCTAGCTGTGCCGTGCTCCTGAAGAGTTAAGGAAGCTTAGAGTTAAGTTGAATTGACCATAATTATGGTATTCAAATACATAAGAATAAGGTTAGAGATTAAAATTCAAGAAAAGAAGGCAGCACAACAGGAGAGTCATTTTGCTTACCTTAATTGGACCATCATCTTCAGTATCTGATGTACCCTCCGTCGCACTATCATCACTGCCAATTAGACGAAATACTTTGGACAATTTTCAACAAAAGCAACGATTATCATGAATTTAGCTAACAAATCAAACCTCTGTGAAACATCCTCCCTTTCGCTGAAGGAGCCTTTGGTAGCGTTCACTGATTTCCCTGGCGAGCCTTCTGTTTTTGGAGCCTCCTTGTTTATTAAGTGTTTATCCTTTGCCTCTGGAGGCCTCTCTTCCGTTTCTGGTATTGGATAAGACATTCCCTGGGCAATCGCAGTTCGCTTAGACTAATTATTCTCGATCAAAAGCCGAATTTTAATTTAACCACAAGAGTAAGGGAGACAAAAAAGAAAGGGGAGGAGCGCAGATGAATCCCAAAATATATTACCGCATTCAGTAAGGGCTGAGCATAGAACCCTCCAGGAGGGTAGAAGGAAGTATAAGGAATCGGACTACTGTATGGCGGCATCACGTGCTGTGGATTCAATTGCCCCAAAACAAAACAACAACAAGCGGTAAGAAAATTTAATTTTCTGAGTTGCAAGATGCAAACTTTTTCGCTTGGAACCCCACCGACGCACCGACCGAGAAGAGAGAGCAACGAACCTGGGCTCCCCAAACGATCGGCTGCCCTGCAGCAACAGGAGGAGGCGGGTAGAAGGCCTGGGGCATCACGGCTCCTCGGCCGTAAAAGGCATGAAGCGAGGCGGACCATTCGGGAGAGAAGGGAGCGGGGGACGCCAGCAATGGTGGCGGTGGTTCCTGGAGCGACTTGGCAGCCGCGGAAGTAGTGGGGGTGGCAGGGGAGGTCGAGGCCGTCCCCGTCGTCGTCGTCGTCGTCGTCGTCGTCATCTTCTCCTTGGGCAAGTCCATGGCTGAAGGAGTAGGTGGAGAAGACGACGAGTGAAAGAGCTTGCTTGAGTTGGACCGATAGATCGGAGCGCGTTAGGGTTTCGTACTCACAGAGAGTTCGACGCGGCCATTGGAGGTGGGCACGCGAACCTTACCTGCCAATTTTACTTGATGACGTGTCACTGTTTCATTTCTTTTAACCTATTATTATAAATTATTTAAATTTTATAAATAAGAAATTCTTCCTCTGGAAAGAATTTTTTCCAGAGAAATAAATATATTCTTAATTTAATTTACAATCCTAATGGCTAATGCACATGATAAAGTGGTTAAAAATGATGCCTAATAACAAGTTTTCCATAATTAATTCATTTACACATCACAGCTCTTGCCAGGCTGTGTCGGGCACAGCCCAAATCGTGCAGGGCTGGACTGGATCACAGGCGGTTCGGCCCATTTGACACCACCGAGTAATATAACTTTCGGAGGTACTAACTACTAACTACTACTGCACATTGCATAGTCCTCATAGACACAGACACAGACACAGTTTAACTGAGAGGCAGGCAGTGCAATCTACTCCAGCAATCGTCTGCGTTTGCACCAAGCAATGGAGATCACATAGAGCAAGACACTACCAATGGTTCCGCCTCCAATGGTCCACAAAAACTCAGTCGTGCCAGACTTCTTCTCGTCGAACAGACTGACCTGAATGTTCATGCCAAACACACCGACAATAGCCACAAATACACTCACAATCAAGGTTGCGGTGGTCAGCACCACGCCTATTTGTAAGAGCTGGTTCTGTTTGTCGTCTAACATTATGTTGATGTAATCCTCTGTGTCATCGACGTATTCCCGCAACTTCAATGATGCCAGAAGGGAAATAAGTAAATCAGAATCCACAAACAAAAAAACAAAAAAAGAACAAACAAAAACGCTTTCATGGATTTACAATTGGTTTTTCATACCGTGGATAAGTTGTTCAGTGTGCTATCAATCTGAATAAAGTATGCTTCTAACAGCATTTCAAGTTCTTGCACATCGAGATGTTTGCTGCTGCTTCTCGTACTGTATGTACGAGTTGCTTGGTTATCGCGGTTGATAGCTATGGCTTCGGGCACGCGATAATGACGACTAATGTTCTTAGAGTAGCCTTGACGACTGGTTTCAATATCATTGTCCTCGGATAAAATTTCAGCACATGCTCTACAAATTCAAGAAATTTCAGCAAATTGTTCAAGGAATACCAGTTGAGAAATACTGTAGCGATGCTACTCACATACCTGTCATCATCTATGCCATTGCCGTGGCCGTATAAAGAAGAATGAGAAGATCCATCAGAGGCATCTTGCCGCATCATCTTTTCTGTCAAATACATCTCGGCCATATCTTCGTCATCATCCAGTAGGTGTTCTAGTTCATCTCTTACCTATCATCCTAAAATGTGTCAATATGTGCCTCGACCACAAACTCGGAGCTCTGATTCTTAAACGACAAACAGTCAATGCCAACCAATCCATAAATAACAAGTATATTTGTCAGAAATTATTGCATGACTGGTGGTGATAAATGAATGAAATTTCAACGGAACAATTCCATTGTACAAATGTATAATCCTAGGAAAGACCATAATGAGCTCTTGGTGCATCAACTTAAGTAAGCAGAGTGGTTGCACCTTAATTAATGTTCATCAGTAAACACCTCAGAACATTGGTAATAACTGAACTCTCTAAAGTGTGTATGGAACTGAAACTACCAACTTAAATAAAAGGAAATTAACAGATTCAACTGCATATCGGATCTTGTGTTTAGCAGAATCCTTGAGGGAAATCGTTATAAACCTACAAACTCCAAGGTCGTGATAGAGGCAAGAATTCTATGCAATAAGCGCACTACATTGTATGACATATTTCGCAGATTACCTATTTTATGATTCCTAAAGGACAAAACTTCACCTAGCAACAATTTACTCGCCGTAGATACGCAAGCAGAACTGCAGAAGTTGAATTTAGCACAATGAGACAGTTTGTTTCCATTCTCTTATCCTCCATCTAGATGATGAGTAAGAGTTTATAACTCCAAAATCCCACAAAAAGCAAAGTAATTTACATGTAGGCATTATGAATTAACATAGAAATTCACTGCACCCAAACATTTCATATTCTTTTGTTTACTGAACATGAGGTCAACAGAAACAAACCTTCTGAACACGTCCACTTATGGCAACCAATCGGCTTTTGATTTGACGAACATGTTCCAAATTAAGTGAACTAATCTTTGATGTCAGCTTATCCAAGGCTGGATGCGCTTCTTTCTCCAATTTTGATGACTGAAAACGAGTATCAAAATGTTTGAATCCTAGAAAGTAGCAAGGTATGCAAAGTTTCATGGACTTGATTATTAATGAGAACTATATCCTGTAGAACATTGTTTAAGTTGGAGCATGCACTAAGATTCTAAGCATTTTATCTATCGCAAACGATAGCATTTTGTGTAATACAACAATACTTTTCATGACACCTTACAAAAAAGAAGAAAAAAAAAACATAAGAATTTGGATATCTTGCAAGATAGAACACCAGCAATTACTTACAAAAGGAATATCCAGCAATCTAAATAATAACTGAATAAGCAACCAAAGTGGGATCAAAAGCATTTCATGAAGAAAGGCCCAATTTTGACCTCATTCTCAAGGCTGCTGCAAGCTGCCTCTAAACATGCTTCTAGTGCAACAAACTCAAAGGGGAGATGCCTTTGACCAGGACTCAAAACCATCTCTCCCTTTGTCTTCTTCTCAGCATCTTGATTAGAAGGGAGATCTCCAGGAAATTTGGGATCATTAGGAACTTGATGCTGGTTTCCGTTCCTCGAGTTTGGCCTCTCCATACTGTACATATTAGCTAAATCCGCACTGCATCCGTTTCCACCATCCTATAACATCTTCAGAGTTACTAATAGTTCAAGATATCATCATTAACAAACACTGCAGAACATGCAAGCATTAACAGGAACTTGGTGCTATCTATACTTTTGATTAATAATTTACTTGTCTTTTTTCCCGAGAAAATGTCGAACACTTACGTTGCCAAACAAATTTTAATAGTTGCTTTTCTACGACCATAATCTTTTTTTCAATTAGCAAAACATCAGACAAATCTTTAGCAGAGCAGCTCTATTACACATTTAACTTTAAAAAACGAGCAAGACGACAAATACGGGGGAGACCTGGTCGCGCCCGTGATGGCGATCGGCGAGTCGCCGTTGGAGCTCGTGGACGAAGGGCGCCACGTCGGGGTCACTGTAGTTGAGGAGGAGCACCTCGGTGGCGGTGACGATAGCCTTGATGTGCTCGAGGTTGACTACGACGGCGCTCTCGCGGCCCAGCAAGGTGGAGGGGTACGCGAGTTGCGGGTCGAGGATGCGAAGATCGCGCCCCGGAAGCCCCGTCCGTCGCATAATGGCGTGCTTCCCGGCCTCCACCACCCGCGCCTCCCCCGCCGCATCGACGACCAGCCACGTCCGCGGCCCCGCCCCCTTCTTCCTCGCCGACGTAGATAGGACTCGAGCTCCGCCGAAGGTTGCGGGATCCGGTTCGCCGGCCGCAGGCGACGACCGCGGGGCTTTCCTCATCTTCCCACTGCCGTAGTGTGAAGCGAGGGCGAGGGCGAAGCGGTCAAGTTATTGACGTCGGAGTCTCGAGACCCGGACGAGGTGGAAATCCCGTCCAAGTATCACACTATACAGGTCCGGATCGGAGCAATATGACCCACTCGATCATTAAGATAGCCGTACGAAATATACACGAAACTTGTAGATGATCCAAAAATTATGTGCGTGGTAACATGGCGCCCATCATGACGCGAACGGCCGGTTACTTTTATTGGATTTGGTGGTCGGGTCGGGTAAATTTAGGATCCGAATCCGAAAAATGGAGTTCAAAATTTTGGTGTGCCCATCGTGATAAATTATTGAATTATATTTTTAGTTGTGGAGGAGGCATCATGATATGAGAGGGCCCCAAAGGTCATAACGTGTTTGAATTTATAGGATGGATGCACCTGTCAACATTTTTATGAGCAACTACTTAAATTGGCCACCAATAATTTTTTTTGAGTAAAATTATTTTAAAATAAATTCAGAAGATACTTTATATTAAGTTATCCAATGGTGGATATATCCCCTAATCAAATATGAAAAATAAGAGGATGGAGATATTTAGAAATCATCGGTGCCCCGTATTTTTAATTTTTAATTTTTAATTTTTTGTTTAAAAAAATGAAAAGCGGTAGGTGTGGGGGTTAGTGGCCCATGGCAATTTTTTTTTTAATTTAATGAACGGTTAGTTTTTATTTTTTTAATTTATTTAATTTAAATATAAAATTAATTAAATGATGATCACTCATATGACAAAAGACGATTCGCTCGCCCCAGCGCCCCGTCAATCAGTCCCTAGGTCAACACGAAGAAAGTAAATCACGAATGACTACTAGTCATTAGTGTAAATGGTCAAGACATGGGGGAAGTCATACTCGGTCATACCGAGTTTCAATCCCAAGACTTCATATGGTAATATCTCATGTTTTAATCATCGTATCATCCCGAGGGAACAAAATGATCATCACTCATGAATATATAATTGATGAAGTATTTATTATGAAATTTAAAATATTTAGTATTAGATATTTGATAGGTGATAATAAATGTTTGATTAATAAAATATTTAATAGTAAGATTTGAAATATTTATAAAGTGAAATATTTGAATGAGGACGATAGATACAGGCCATAAATATTTGAGATGCTGACGTTATCACATTCAATTGAATCAATGTCCATTTATCCTGCAACTGGCATTGAAGAAGATTCTCCATTCAAGTATTCTTGAAGTAAACAAAAAAACAGAACATATGCTGGGAAAATGTGACTGAAACATATGATTGGTGGGTTATTAGTTTCACATTGATTGAGTGGTGATACGGTTGGTAATGGAGGGACCCATGAGGAAAGGGTTAGAAAAGTCAAGGTCATATAGCGGTCAAAAGTCAAGAGGACGTGGGGATCAATAGTCAAGGTGATGCGGCAGTCAATGGTCAGGCTGATGGGGTGGTTAGAGGCAAACAGGTATGATAGTCAGAGGTCAGGCAGACTGGTCGATCAAGAGGATAAAGTAGTTGGAAGACGAGGGAAGACGTCAAGCGGAACATAAGTCACGGGTTGGCATCGGCAGGGCTGTCCCGAGGAAGTCCGAGCTACAAGCCCTTGATTCAAAGGACTGGAGGTACAAGTCACGGGTCGGCATCGACAGGGCTATCCAGAGGGAGTCTGAGCTACAGGCCTGTGATTCAAAGAACTGGAAGTATAGGCCAATGGGTCGGAAGCGGCAGAGCTGATCAGAAGCAGCCCGAGCTACAGACCTGCGGTTGAGGGCCAGAAAATACAAAGCACAGGATGCAGGTTGAAGATCAGCGTAGCTGTGTCTAGACAGCTAGGACTGCGAGTTGGAGGCCCGGAAATGCGAACCACGGGTGTAGGCCGGTGCAGGGACACAATGGATCGGAGGAGCTAAGTAATACGGGTGCAGAGAATCTCAACGGTCCGCCGAGGAGAGTCATAACATATCAACACTGCGGGCGAAAGCGGAGATTCCTAAAACGAAAAGATGCCCTCATAACCAGTAGTAGCCTGCCAGTTGTCCCCCACTACAAGACAAAATCCATGTACGAAGGCGGAGGTTCCAAAAACGGAAAGATGCTTGCACAACAAATAGCAGCACGACAGGTGTCCGGAACTAGGCGACAAAGCCCAGCGTCTAACGTTTTTTCTGACAGGATGGCAGGCTCCAAAAGGGGGAGGTATAAAAGGCGAAGAATCCCTCGTATGCAGGTACGCGCACACACTCTCTCGTCACTTTTTTCCACAACTGTTTTCCTTCTTCTTCTCTCTGTTCTTTCTGGGGAAAAAGGACCTGACTTGAGCGTCGGAGGGCCTGATCCGGGGACTTTTTCCCTGGGTTTCGGTCTCTAACGTGAAGGGGGAGATTATCTGAGTGTGTGCAGGATCCTGCAGCAGCGTCAGCCACCCGTGGGAGCCAAATCATCTTCTACGACCTTCCGTCAACCATCGGGACACCTGGACCAGCCTCCGTCCGACTCAGCCTCCGGACGGGATCAAATTTGGCGCCGTCTGTGGGAAACACAACAGCCTGATCCGGAGCGTGAAGATGGAGGACTCTGGTCGAAGTTCCAGCAGGAGGATTAACGTCACCATGACCGCGGGGGAGTACGAGCTCTTCAAGGAGGTCAGGAAGCAGGCCGCCTTTGAAAAACAAGGAACGGTTTCACGACCTCGCTTGGCGCCCGAAGCATCTAGAGAGCCAGCTCCTGCCTCTGACAGGGGCTCAAAGAGGAAGCAACAGGAAGAGCTCCCTCATGCTTCATTTCGGGAACCTTGCCGCAACTATCGTCGAGCCGAAGCCCGTGAGCACAGTCCAAAGAAAGAGGAGCCGCCGGCGTCGGTGGCGGAGAGCTCTCTACATCCACCGCGGGATTCAGGAAAGGGAAAAGCTATAATCCCTGCCAGAGATCTGCCTGAAGATCCGGATGACAAAGTACCTTTCTCGGCTCAGATCCTGAGGGAAAGCCTGCCTAAGGGATATCGAGCCCCGAACATTGGAGAATACGATGGGAGCAAGGACCCGGAAGAGCACCTGAGGAAGTTCAAAAACGCGGCCATCTTGTACCAATACAGTGATGCTGTCAAATGCCGAGTATTCCTACACACCCTGTCTTGGTCGGCGCAGAAGTGGTTCGACGGATTGCCCCCGGAGTCCATCAATTGCTTCATGGATTTCAAAACGGCCTTCCTACGCCGTTTCGCCAGTAGTCGTAAGTATCAAAAAATCGACCACTGCCTGTTTGCTCTCAAGCAGGATTCGACCGAGCCCTTGCGGAGCTACATCAATCGGTTCAGTCAGGTGGCCAATGACGTCCCCTCCGCCACCTCAGAAATATTGATGAGTGTCTTCTCCCACGAATTGCGAGAAGGGGAATTCTTCAGAGACCTCATCAAAAACCCCGCCCGGAGTTTTGATGACATGGTGGAAAAAGCTTCTTGCTACATCAAGGTGGAAGAAGCGCAGGCCGCTAGGAGGAAAGCCGAAAAGATGATGGCCCTAGGTAACTGACCTGAAAGGAGAGCACCGCAGCCAGCTCAGCCTTCCAGCGAGGTCAACCCAGGCCTGCCCCTCAGCCTGCTCAGGGAATTAGACCAGCGCCGCGAATTGCCGCCGTACACGTGCCCAGGCCTGGACCAAGGGGAGCGCCATATTGCACATATCATCGGTCCAGGACGCACGATCTCAGTAACTGCTTCCAATTCGCCCGTGACTTCAGGCGAGCTGCAGAGCAGGGCTTGCCTCCCCCGGCATTGGCGCCCCAAATACAGAGGATGGATGAAGAACGGGCTGCAGCTGGGCGCGCTTGGCAGACCCGGCCAGACCTAGCCGACCCATTTAACCAAGCTGGCCTCGGGGAAGACCGAGGAGATGCCGGACAACTGGAGAACCGGGGCAACGCTGCCGTGCGAGAGATCGGTATGATCTCAGGAGGACCCACTGACGGAGACTCAGGCCGAGCCCGTAAGTCACACGTTCGGCGGCTGTATGTGGGAGCCATGGGATGCAGACACGAGCAGACCTCCGGCCCTGTTATTAGCTTTGGGCCTCAAGACCTGGAGGGTCTGGAACTGCCCCACGACGATGCCCTCATAATCAAGGCCGTTATTGCTAATAGCCGAGTGGCTCGGGTCTTTGTGGATACCGGGAGCTCGGTCAACATTTTATTCAAAGTTGCGTTCGAGGAGATGCAGATCGACGCCGCTGAGCTCCAACCTGTAACCACTTCCTTGTATGGGTTCACAGGTAACGAAGTTAAACCCATGGGTCAGATCAAGCTGGCCATCTCCATGGGCACGGAGCCATTGGTGCACACCCGGAGGAGCACCTTCATCGTGGTGGATTCACCTTCCTCCTATAACGTCATCCTGGGAAGGCCAACCCTGCAAGAGTTCCGAGCTGCTGTCTCCACCTATCATCAAAAGATCAAATTCCCGGTTGGCGAGCAGGTCGGAGAGGTAAAGGGGGAGCAGAAGGTGTCTCGAAGCTGCTACATCGATATGGTCCGGGTGGAGGCGTGCAAGAGCCGGCGGACTCAGGATGGCGGTGTACATGCCATCCAGGAGGAGCCTCTGCCTATTGCTGAGGAGCCTATCTCCTGCGAAGATATTCAGTTGCATCCTGACAGAGCTGAGAGCATCACTCGCATTGCTAGTGACCTGTCGCCGGAGCTGAAGTCGGAGCTGATACAATGCCTGATCCGCAACAGAGACGTCTTTGCTTGGTCCTCAGAAGAACTGCCCAGGGTCAAACCAGAAGTAGCTGAGCACAAGCTGCATACTATACCCGAGGCCAAGCCAGTCAAGCAGAAGAAGAGAAACTTCTCCGCCGACCAAAATAAGATTATCCGGGCTGAAGTGGATCAGCTCAGGAAGGCAAGACATGTTCGAGAGGTGCAATTCCCGTCCTGGCTTTCTAACGTCGTATTGGTGAAGAAGCCCAACAACAAGTGGAGGGTGTGCATAGACTTTCGCGACCTCAACAAAGCCACCCCCAAAGATTGTTACCCACTCCCGCGGATCGACCAGGTGGTGGATTCAACCGCTGGCTGTGAGAGGATATGCATGATGGACGCTTATCAGGGATACCATCAGATACCCCTGGCTAAAGAGGATCAGGAGAAAGTTAGTTTCATAACAGCTGATGGTACTTTCTGCTATACCGTCATGCCGTTTGGGCTCAGGAACGCTGGAGCTACCTACCAAAGGATGATGGATAAGGTTTTTCGGAGTCAGATCGGGTGGAACGTGGAAGTCTATGTTGATGACATCCTGATCAAGTCCCCCCTGGCGTCCAGTCTGATAAAAGATGTAGAAGAAACCTGTGGGACTCTGAGACAGTATGGGGTAAAGCTGAATCCCCTGAAATGTTTGTTCGGGGCCAGAGGAGGGAAGTTTCTGGGCTACTTGGTGACTGAGCGAGGGATAGAAGCCAATCCCGAGAAGGTTCAAGCACTTCGTGACATGCAGATCCCACAGAATCTGAAGGAAACACAGAAGCTGGTCAGCCGGATAACAGCACTATCCCGATTTATCTCCAGATCTGCAGATCGAGCTGCGCCCTTCTTCAAAGTGCTCAGGAAGGCAGCCAAGTTTCAGTGGACGGAAGAGTGCACACAGACCTTGGAGGAGCTAAAGCAATACATGGAATCCTTGCCGTCGCTGTTTAAGCCTGTTGTGGGAGAGCCTCTTTGGGTCTACTTGTCGGCTACCCCTGAGGCCGTGGGGGCTGTGCTGGTTAAGGAGCAGGACAATGTACAACGGCCAGTGTATTTCTTCAGTCATCTATTGAAGGGGGCTGAGTCTAGGTATACGGCCCTAGAAAAGTTGGTTTACGGACTTGTTCTAATGGCTCGGCGCCTCCGACCGTATTTCCTGGCGCATCCCATCACCGTCCTGACAAACAGTACTATGGGCCGAGCTCTCACCAAGGTGGAGGTAGCGGGTCGGCTTATCAAATGGGCGACCGAGCTAGGGGAATATGATATACAGTATCAGCCCCGAACCGCGATCAAAGCACAGGCTCTGACGGATTTCTTGATAGAAGTTTATCAAACAGACTCAGAGGAGGTCTGGAAGATTTATGTAGACGGGTCAGCTACCCATCGGGGAAGTGGTGTAGGCGCGCTTCTAATATCTCCGCAGGGAGATATTATGCAGCTGGCTGTACGGCTAAATTTTAGAGCTACTAACAATGAGGTAGAGTATGAAGCCCTATTGACAGGTCTGCAAGCAGCTCGGCATGTGGGGGCAAGCAAGGTCGTAATATACTCAGATTCACAGCTAGTAACTCAGCAGGTGGTCGGGCATTTCGAAGCAAACAATGAAAAGATGCAAGTTTACAAGGAAGCCTATGAGAAGATGAGAAAAGATTTTAAAGAGGTCACAGTCACCAAGATTCCCAGGGCTGAAAACGAAAGAGCGGATGAGCTAGCTAAAATGGCCAGCTCCCTGACTACTTGGGTACTGGATAGATCTATAGCGCAGACTTTCCTTATAGCTCAGATTGATCTGCAAAATAATCTGGGAGGAGTAATTGATTGGAGGGCGTCCATAATAAGTTTCCTCCAGTATGGAATTGTACCCGCCGACCTAGAAGAGGCACGTATGCTCAGGAGACAGGCTCATTCGTATATTATGATTGGAGAACAACTGTATAAAAGGTCTTTCTCTAGACCTCTGCTCAAGTGCCTGAACATAGAAGACGCCGACCAGGCCTTGCGGGAGATACACTTGGGGTGCTGTGGCAATCATGCAGGTGGGAGAACGCTAGCTCGGAAAGTACTATTGGCTGGGTATTTCTGGCCTACCTTGCAGAGGGATTCACAGAAGCTGGTGAATACTTGTTTATCGTGCCAAAGGTACAAGAACCTAACACACCGACCTACAGAGCTGCTGAGAACTTCTACATTGTCTTGTCCGTTTGACCAGTGGGGTATGGATATCGTAGGACCGTTCCCGATTGCTACGGGCAAAGACGTTTCTTGCTGGTGGCAGTAGATTACTTCTCTAAGTGGGTGGAAGCGGAAGCTCTGGCCAGAATCACCGAAGATGCGGTGATCCAGTTCTTATGGAAAAATATCTTTTGCAGGTTCGGCTTGCCTCACAAATTGGTGTCAGATAATGACAGACAATTTCAAGGGCGCAAGATACAA
The DNA here is from genome assembly GCF_018446385.1 of Zingiber officinale. Classification (NCBI taxonomy): domain Eukaryota; kingdom Viridiplantae; phylum Streptophyta; class Magnoliopsida; order Zingiberales; family Zingiberaceae; genus Zingiber; species Zingiber officinale. The sequence continues at coordinate 68,702,834 of NC_055998.1, forward strand.
AAGTGGTGCAAGGGGTTCGGAATAACTCAGGCCTTCACTTCGGTGGCTCATCCGCAAAGCAATGGTCAGACGGAGGTAGTCAATCGAGAAATAGTGCGGGGGCTCAAAGTCAAGCTGGATCACACGGGAGGCAGTTGGGTGGACGAGCTGCCAAACATTTTGTGGGCCTATCGTACAACACCCCGAGAAAGTACAGGTCTGACACCTTTCCATTTAGTATATGGCAATGAAGCAGTGGTACCTCTGGAGGTCGGGATACTGTCTGTGAGAAGAATGATGTATGATGAAGGGAACGCAGAGCGACGACTGGCTGAGCTAGATTTCATCAGCGAAATTCGTGAACAAACAGCGGCCAGGTTGGAGGCCTATAGACAGAGAATGAGGCAAAACTATAATAGAAGGGTGATCCCTCGTTTCTTCGGAGAAGGAGACCTAGTCTGGAAGCAGGTGAAGCCCTTAGGGGAAGTGACGAAGCTAGCACCACAATGGGACGGACCATACAAAGTCATCAAGAAGCTGGCATCAGGGGCCTATTATTTGCAAGACGCTCAGGGGAAAAAGCTAGAGCGACCTTGGAGTGCTAACTACCTATGGCCCTATCGGGTGTGAGGGATATCGACCCCGTTGCTGTAAGCCAGGGCAGCCGAGGGGGCTAGAGATAGCATGGTAGTCAAGCCAAAACTCGAAGATACGTATGTACATGTAAAAATTTCATCGGATTAAGAAGTTGATACAGATTATTTGAAAGGAGCAAAAATATCATCTGGAAAGCCTTGAATGATTTGATGGCGATCCAAAAAGTCTGCGGGGGGGATGGAGCTCAAGAAGCCCTGCGCGTGCAACTGACGGATAACCCCGGCTACCGTGTATGGTATGGTCGCAGAGAAGCGTGCCCAAGCCTGGGATAAAAATTCGGGGGAGGTCAGGTAGGACATTCGACTTCGTAGGCAACGGTCCTCCTCTCCTTCTTGATAGACGGTCAAGGCGGTGGATACTCCTGACAGAGTCGCTCGGGACTGGGATAGTTCTGCCTTCAGAGCCCTCAGTTCAGCTGCCTGAGTCTCCAGTTGGGCTGCCTGCACCTCCAATCTCTCGCCCCTCTCCTGCAGAAGAGTATCCTTGGACTGTAGTTCCTGAGCCTGATAGGCTAGTTGTTGTTGATACCCCGCCTCAGATGCAGCTCTCTCCTCTCTCATAGCTCGGAGCTCATTTTTGACCTGCGTCAGGGATCGCCTTTGATGGTCGGTCTGATTAGTTAAGGCTTGGATTTCGGCTCGCAAAGCATAGCTGGCTTGGGCAGGGTCGTTCAGCTGCAGCTCTAATTCAGAGACCCTCTCCCGGAGTTCTTTGCTTTCATGATGGAGGGTGTGGAAGGATTGGTTCAGCACCAAAGATTCTGCATGAGTCTGGATGGAAGACATAACCCTCAGCTAAGACAAGCTAATACCCAGTATAAGGTGAAGAGTACTTACTTTAGCCCAGGACTTCGAAAACCTGTCCATCTGGGCTAATGGAGGCGCGTCACCCATTTGATCCATACTCTCTGCCCACAAACTGCCGAGGCAGCCTTTCATCATCAAAAGGCTCGTGGGGGCGTCAGGCCGCCGAGCTAGAGCAGCTTCAGAGGGGATGGTGGTCCTGTAACGATGGCGGGCGGAGGAGGAAGGTTGAGAAGGGCCGGCGTCAGCACCATGAGGAGCAGGAGGTTGTTCGGGAACGGGCTCTGTTGGCGCAGGGTTTTGATGATCGCCTGGGCTGTATTCCTCTGCAGTGCTAGGGGTAGAGCGGAACGCAGCAAGTCATCCCCTGTAGGGGTTGGGAGAGGCTGCCAGATGAAGGAAGCAAAAATGAAGAGGGAAGGATGTCATAGCCAGTCACGACGGCAGCAAGGGGCAATGTGGTAGTATAAGGAACAGAATCAAGCGTTGATGAAGTCGGACCTGGTCTTCGGTGCCGTCTGTAAAGCAGGGGCTGGTTGTCAGAGTCAGAATCATCAGAGTGAGGTCGGCCCTATGAAGAGGCTGCCGCAGCCCTGTCTGTGGCGCCTCGGCCAGAAGAACTTAGACCTGCGCAATGAAGAGCTGCACGACCACGTCCGGAGGCCGGGGGGCTCCTCGGAAGACGCGCCTGGCCAGACGGCCGGTTGGAGTACTACCCCGACCTCGGCTCGGAGCGGCAGGCGGAGGAGAAGCGGCGTGTGGGGCAGGGCTGGGAACAGGCTGAGTCGCTGCCCCGACTGAGGCAGATCCAAGGTGAGGGAGTAGCCTCCTGTCCAGGATTGGCCGACCGCGCCGCATTATTTCCAGGTCATCGAGGGGCAGAGGCAGAACCTCTGACGCACGCCGCAAGACCTCAGCTAAAGGCGCCGCCACGAGAAGTCATTCTTATAGGGAAAGTAATCAGAAAGAAGGCACTCAACACGAACTTACCTAAGGAGCGCGGTGTGTCGGAGGTAGAGTGGCTCAGCCTGAAAAAAGAAAGTAGGTCTTCAGACAGCAATCTCGTCAGATTCAAACGCCAATCCTCCATTCGAGTAGCAGCCGTGGCATAGGAGAGATCCATGTGGAATTCGTCCAGCGTCGGAGTTAGAGGCAGCTCAGGTTGCCAATGCATGGGCCAGTCTGTTTCCTCTGGAAACCGGAGAAAAAAGAACTTTTTCTTCCAGTTAGCACTGGGAGGAGGAAGAGGAGAAAAGAAAGCGGTTTGGCTGCGGGCTTGGAAATCAAAAAGACCATCGGCGCGCCGAGCGAGAGCGAAGAAGCAATGAAAAAGGGGAGCTGACCAGGAAACCTCACAAACTTCGCAGAGTATCACGAAGCCACATAGAATCTTTATGGAATTGGGACTTAGCTGACCTAAGGGAATCCTAAAATAGCGACACACCCCAGACAAAAAAGGATGAGGGGGCAAACGAAGGCCAGATACAAATTGTTCCGTAAAGAAAGTACATGAACCGGGCGGAGGGTCGAAGTACAAGTTCACACCAGTAGGAATGATGGGGCGAAAGCTGGTAGGGATTTCGTAAGTGTACCGTAGGTCATCCCAATCCAACTCAGCGAAAGTTGAAGCGCCTGGGAAGTGTTCCGCCAGCAAGGAAATCCAAGAAGGAGAGACCATTGCAGGGGAGATTATCTCAGGAGGCAGAAAGAACAGACGAAAGGAGGAAGCTTAGAGAAAAAAGAAGAAGCGCGGCGCAGTCTCAAAAACGATCAGTCGCGGCGGCGACGTTTGAGTACTTCGTGGCGATGGCGAACCATAACAAAAGGGAGAGAGGAAGAAGATACTTATAGGTATGGTGGAGGAAGGATATTTTCGTAAGTCAACAACGGACGGTGGACGCAGGGGCGGAGGCAGGCAGGGAGCGCTCTGTGATGAGCCTCGGAAATATAACCAGAGGGCATTATGGGAAAGGCGAAGGCTCGAAGCACGAAGCGTCCCCTAAAGGAGTCGCTCCAACCAAGACAAAAGTATACGGAAGAGCCAGCAGGGAGACAGGTAGTGCAGGTCAGCAGGCTTCAGGGACATGCGAGGCAAGAGTTGGCCCGGGCCGAGCTAGGTACAAAGGCAGCTATCGGAGGAAGAGCTACGTGGCCGAACAAAGCGAGCAAAATGAGCAAGGGCGAGCAGGTTAGCATAGATCTACTAAAACCACGGACGACCTACTAGGGAAAAAAACAAGTTAAGGATGAATGAAGGGGAAGCGAGACAATTATCCGAAATTCAATACGACCATACGATCAAGTACAATCATGGAAGGTTCAGCATCAACACCCAAAAGGTGAACATTACAACACATCGCTCGTCATACAACATCCGGGGGAGAATGCGCACAATCAACGGAAGCCGAAGGAAGGAGCCCGGGGTCGGCTGGCGCTATATCGGAAGACGCAGGATCAGCGGACGCATCAGATGCAGCAGCAGGAGGGGCCTGGGCAGGAATATCCCTGAGAGCTGGATCGGCCGTAGGGGGAGGAGCCTCCAAGAGGAAAAATCCTTCATCTGCTTCGAAGGACGGGAAGGTTTCCTGCGGTAATTCCCTGGTTAGGCGAGCCGTGTCCAAGAAGGTGGCAGGAGGTGCCGAGCGTAGGAAACCTTGCTCAAAGGCCTGTCTGACCCGACCAGCGGCCCCATGACAGAGCAACAAGACCATCCAGCGTCCCAGCTTATGGAGAAAGAAGGAAGAGCGAACGTAGGCCAGTCTGTACGCCTTTAGCCGCTCTGATTCGCCAGCCCGGTACACCTCCAAACTGTTCTGATTCTCCTCAGCTTCGACGCGGGCCAAGGACAAATCGCTCTGGCCCTGAGACACCGCTTCCTGGGCCTTCGATAACTCTGCTTGTAGGGATTGGAGGGTGGCTTGGCACGCTTCCCATTGAGTCCGCATGGTTGTTTCCCAGCCAGCGGCAGCACTAGCCAGGGCCTGGGCATCGGCCAAACCCATCTGCAAGAGCTCTTGACCTTGCCGTAGCAGCGTCAGCTCCTCCGATTGGGAGAGCAGCTCTGCCTCTTTGGCTTTCAGTTCAGAAACTGTCGCTTGATGCCGAGCCGCTTCAGAAGCCCAGGAAGACTCACTCGCCTTCAAAGCCGCCTCCAACTGTTGAAGTTTATCCAAGGCAGCATGGGAAATAGCCCGAGCAGAGGCCGTCGACTCCTCGGCGGCGCGCAGATAAGCATCCAAGCTTCCCAGAGAAGGCTCGGGAGGAGCGGAGGAGGCCGCAGGGTGCTCCAGTTCCTGAAGACGTGCCTTGAGTACCGCGTTCTCTCACTGAAGCTCGGCCGTACGTTGCACGACGCTCAGACTCGCGGAGCAAGTCTGTAAATAGCCGGAAGAAGAGAAAAGGGGTTACAAAGATACACGGACACCAGGAAAAAGAAGAGAAAAAGCTTACCGCCACCAGAGAACGAGCAATTTGATCAAACTCCCCCATAGGGGAACGGCTCTCCCAGAATTGGTCACTGGCTGATTGCCAGGAGATGGCCAGGTCCCCATAGAAATCAACCCTGCCGAAGATGGACGATGAATCGGCAGCGGGCGTGTAGGCCGGATCGGTCTCTGAAGGGAGCCGCCATAACGCTTCAAAGGCTGGGTCTATAGAGGGCAGGTTCGGGAGCGGCATGGCTGAGCTCGGAGGCGCGATGAGAGGAGACGCAGAGGGCTTCGGTAAGCCCAGGGGCTGATCGTCAGGGGACAAGGGCGGAGCAGGTAATGTACTCTGAATTGGCAGTGGAGCAGGTAGGTCCGAAGGCGGGTCAGAAACCTCCGGATCGGAGGCCTTCTCCCGGGCCAAGCTTGTCTCCTGGGGCAAGCTCATGTCCGAGGAACTGGTGGGAGAAGAGATGCTCAATACGCGTTGATGGCGAGGAGGTGGAGGAGAAGTTGCGGTGACTGGGGCCGTCCGTTTGCCTTTACGTGTCAGGCGCAGCTTCATAGTCGGAGGAAGAGAAGACACTTGTTCTGCAGGCGATGGCTCGGCCGTAGGTTGGTCAGAGGTGCAAGGCAGGGCTGAGTCCGCTGGATTAAGTGCAGTTGGCTCAACAAGCATCGGAGCCTCCTCCGTATCAGAAGGTCGGGGTTCCGAAAGTTGCGGACCGGCGGCGACGGCGGGAGCAGAAGGTAGACCCTGTGTTAGCTTCTCATTCAGAGCTTGTAGAACGGCCACCGCGGGTGTCTCTTGACTGGCGAAGGAACGGAGGATTGCGGCCGCTGCAAAAATAAGAAGAAAAAGCACCTCAGTTAGCGAAGAGCAGTATACGAAAAGATAATGACTTACCGAAAGGAGCTCCAATTTCGGTAGGGACAGGACTAAGGCCAAAAACATGCAGGATGCCTTCCAGCATCAGCGCAGACAGGCGAACAACGACACCTTTCAACTTATCCATAGCAGCGGAGTAGGCAGGTTCATGGACATGCGAAGGGAAGTCCGAAGCGAGGAGGGGGTGCCATTGGGAAGGTCCGGCTAAGGGGACGGGGGGCTTGAGGAAGAAAAAGCGAGACCTCCAGCCTTTATTGGAAGAAGGTAGGTCATCAAAAAACTTATGGCCCGGCTTGGCCTGAACATTGAATACCCCCGCTTCGGCTCGCCGGAAGGAATAAAAGTGATGGAATAATTTAGCGGTCAAGGGGATTTGGTAAATGCGGCACAAGATGATGGTTCCGCAGACTGCTCGGAACACATTGGGGGCAAATTGAGAGATACCAATCCCACAACACTGACTCAACTCAGAGAGAAAAGGATGTAATGGGAAGCAAAGACCGCCTAAGACCTGATCCTTAAAGACAGTGATAAACCCTTCGGGGGGAGAAGAAGGATGTTCGTCTGTCGTGGGAAGGCGAAGCTCATATGTGGCGTCTAGCCCCAAGTTGGATTGCAGTGAAGACAGGTCGTGATGGTCTAAATCAGAGATGTAATGTGAATACCAGAGGGGGTCCTTACCATCCATGGCTGTGGAGAGCAAGCAGGCGAGGGGGATGAAGATAAGAAGGGTCACAGGTCAGGCGCAAGCAGGAAGACGAGGAGCTGCACTGCTAGAAACGACCGCAAACGAAGGGAGGAGGAAGGCGAAGCATCGGGGTAAGGAAAGCGGACTGCCTTTAGGGTTTATAAAGCCCATTCATTCCTAGGAAATATCGAGAGTTGAGCCGAATATCTTTTTGGGGTAACGTGCCTCAACGCCGTCGGATGAGAAACAAGCGCCGAAGGGTGCAAGAGGGGGTCATATGCTGGCGTCAGGAGGCGTGCGCAGTAAAGGCGCCGGACAGGTGTCATCACGAGAAGAAACGCATTAAAGATCGACAAGGCAAGGTAATCATGAAAGGGTGTGGCCTCAAAAAAGAAGTATTTTTCGTGAAAAGCTCGAGGTTAGGCGGGAAGTCTCATGAAGCTGCAGAAGCCAAGCAATTCAAAAGGGTCGCAGGTAAGATGGGGCATTGGATGCGATTGCCAGACCAGAAAAGTAGCAAGCAGGTCTGTGGGGATGTTCCTCGACCGAGCAAGCAGCTCTGCATTGGTAGCCCTGATCCGAGCAGTTGACCAGGCGCGTCACGAGAACTGCGGAGTCATCATAAGATGCAAGGGCGTTGTGGCCCAAGGGTGGAGTAAGGTTTTTACGTTCCCTCTCTTATTCTTAATTCTATACCATGCGTGATGCAATTGCAGGAAGAGACGCGACGTAAATGAGTAAGGCCAAATCTAGCAATAGCTACCAGATTAACTAAAGCAAGAGGAGCGGCGCAGGCAGGACGGATGAAGGCAGTACATCTAAGTCTGTGCTGTTTGGAGTTCTTACTGGTCTTGGACCAGCGCCATCGCCACCGGTCTCGGACCGGAGTATCATTACTGGTCTCGGACCGGCGCCATCGCCACCGGTCTCAGACCGGAGTATCCCAGACTCTCGCCTTAGTGCGAGTTATAAGTGAGCTCTGTTTTCACGCCCAACGACCTTTCAGGTCGGCTCCCATGTGAGAATTTAAAGTGAGCTTTGTTCTCACGCCCAACGACCTTTTAGGTCGGTAGTTCCAGACTCTCGCCCCAGTGCGAGTTATAAGTGAGCTCTGCTCTCACGCCCAACGACCTTTCAGGTCGGCTCCCATGCGAGAATTAAAAGTGAGCCCTGTGCTCACGCCCAACGACCTTTCAGGTCGGTAATCCCAGACTCTCGCCTCAGTGCGAGTTATAAGTGAGCTCTGCTCTCACGCCCAACGACCTTTCAGGTCGGCTCCCATGCGAGAATTAAAAGTGAGCTCTGTTCTCACGCCCAACGACCTTTCAGGTCGGTAGTCCCAGACTTCTGACGGTCATGGCTCAGATTATTCTCTTCTCCCCTTGCTCCCCGGGTATTTGGGAGTTGAGGGACTGAGACGGATCCTCAGTCGGTTGACATCACTTTGTGATCAGGTATGATAAAGGTTCTGTCCCCTTATATTGCTACAGGTTTCGTTTCTATGGGCTTTAAGGCTTATCCTCACCCGTTCGGGGTTGAGCTATTACCACCGGTCTCGGCCCAACGGCCTTCGTGTCAGTCTCATACTCGCCTCATGAAGTTATAAGTGAGCTCGCCTCACGCCCAACGACCTTTAGGCCGGGTCCCAGAATCGAAAGTGAGCTCTGTCCTCACGCCCAACGACCTTTCAGGTCGGCCCCCACTCGGGGATCAAAAATCAACTCCCCTGCGAAAATCATAAGCGAGCTCGGTGCCTATACCTGACTACCTTTCTGAGGGATGTGCCTCACCTTGAGCGGAGCGTTTTCCATAATCAGGTCCGCTACATCTGGCTTTACTTTACGCAAATTTTAAATATGCAGCAAATACGCAGGGCAAAGGATGCGGAACGTCATCTACCCTACTCCTAGAGCATCAGTATTAACTACGAAATCAGGTTTTGTGCGTTCATTACAGTTTTAAGTCTTAAGCTCTATGTCAGTTTTATTATCCCAAATTCACACATGAAAAGGAATCATGAAGCAATTATTGACTCTTACATACGGAATAGTTTCTAAAAAACACTTGCTAGATGAAAATTGAGCAGGAAAGACCATGTCAGAAGGAGACAGATGTACAAGCATTGCAGCACAGTCCAACAAGGGGGTGATACAGCCTAGGCCACAAGCAGGAACGCCGTATGACAAAGGAGCCACTGAGACAACTATCCCCCAGACCAACCTTAACTCGTGGAAGGGACTGGCCATGGAGAATGAGCACTTCCACGTGAAGACCTGTCGGGAGACTCAGGGGCGTTCTGAGCCCGAGCCAGCTCCGTACGTAAGGAGTCGATGACCGCCTGTTGCTGGGCGATCGTGTCTTGCTTGACGTCAAGGCACGTGCGAAGAAGGGATAGCTCCGCCTCATGATCTTGCGTCAAGCGTTCTTGGAGGCTAAGTTGGTGTTGCAGGCTAGCCTGGTATTCCTCTTTCCTCGCCTTCTCCGCATGCACGCAGTGCTTCGCCAGACGGTACTGATCTTCCATGGAACGCAGGGCAGCCATCTGGCGATCCCGATCCTGGGACACGCGCTCCAATTCGCGTTCTCTCGCGACAAGTAGCGAGGTGAGCTGATTTATCTGCATTTGGGAGGGCGGTTGATCAACTTCGTCAGAGGAAGGATAATGCATATTAAGGGGAGAAAGAAAGCAAGTAGGAGAGCCAGAATGGAGATGGATAGGGTAAAAGAGTGACCGTGAGGCTCTTTATAAAGAAGGTGGGTGCCCGAGTCAAAGCAAATGCGTGGGGACGGCGCCCCAGGCGACTGCCGATGCAATTAAGGAGGCATGGTATCCCAGGTGACGCGACACAAAAGTTGGTGCGTGACGCAGGAAGCAGAGCGCGCAGAGATATGCTGAGGTCACAGAGATGCGCTGAGGTAGAAGCACGGAGATATGCTGAGGTCTCAGAGATATGCTGACGTCGTAGAGAGGTGCGAAGGTCTAGTCAGTCAGACTGTCGTGCTCCTTCGACTAGACTTGTGAAGGAGGCTTGTGATACGGTTGGTAATGGAGGGGCCCATGAGGAAAGGGTTAGAAAAGTCAAGGCCATATAGCGGTCAAAAGTCAAGAGGACGTGGGGGTCAATAGTCAAGGTGATGCGGCAGTCAATGGTCAGGCTGACGGGGCGGTTAGAGGCAAGCAGGTGTGATAGTCAGAGAAACCTGCGGTTGAGGGCCAGGAAGACAAAGCGCAGGATACAAGTCGGCATCGGCAGGGCTGTCCCGAGGAAGTCCGAGCTACAAGCCCTTGATTCAAAGGACTGGAGATACAAGTCACGGGTCGGCATCGGCAGGGCTGTCCCGAGGGAGTCCGAGCTACAAGAGGTCGGGATCGGCAGAGCTAAGCAGAGGCAACTCGAGCTACAGACCTGCGGTTGAGGGCCAGGAAATACAAAGCGCAGGATGCAGGTTGAAGATCAGCGTAGCTGTGTCTAGACAGCTAGGGCTGCAGGTCTGCGAGTTGGAGGCCCGGAAATGCGAACCACGGGTGCAGGCCGGTGCAGGGACACAATGGATCGGAGGAGCTAAGTAATACGAGTGCAGAGAATCTCAACGGTCCGCCGAGGAGAGTCATTACATATCAACACTGCGGGCGAAAGCGGAGATTCCTAAAATGAAAAGATGCCCTCATAATCAGTAGTAGCCTGCCAGCTGTCCCCCACTACAAGACAAAATCCATGTACGAAGGCGGAGGTTCCAAAAATGGAAAGATGCTTGCACAACAAATAGCAGCACGACAGGTGTCCGGAACTAGGCGATAAAGCCCAGCGTCTAATGTTTTTTCTGACAGGATGGCAGGCTCCAAAAGGGGGAGGCATAAAAGGCGAAGAATCCCTCGTATGCAGGTACGCGCACACACTCTCTCGTCACTTTTTTCCACAACTGTTTTCCTTCTTCTTCTCTCTATTCTTTCTGGGGAAAAAGGACCTGACTTGAGCGTCGGAGGGCCTGATCCGGGGACTTTTTCCCTGGGTTTCGGTCTCTAACGTGAAGGGGGAGATTGTCTGAGTGTGTGCAGGATCCTGCAGCAGCGTCAGCCACCCGTGGGAGCCGAATCATCTTCTACGACCTTCCGTCAACCATCGGGACACCTGGACCAGCCTCCGTCCGACTCAGCCTCCAGACGAGATCAAGTGGTATTACGTTTGATAGATTGTATAGAGAGAGTGTGAATTTAGGATCTGAATTATATCAATCTTTTTTTTGTTTTTGAACGAATACACACGGCAAACCACGGTTGGGATATAATATATCCACAAGAATCAATCAAAATTTATCATGAGTCTCTTTTGCCTGCAATAAGAACGGAGAGAAAAGCTTAAGAGCAGAAACTTATGCAGCTTTCCTCATGAAGAGAAGTAAATGACCAAAACAATTCTGTGTGTGCAAGTAAAAGCAATGCAAGTGAACCCTTAAAAGAGCTTTTCTCTTTCAATCCTTTAGTTCTTTCTGGTTTTTTTGTCGAGTAATTTTTCATTTAGTAGATATCTGTGATAGTATTTAGGTATATACTAAGCTTGTTATGTCAATCTGTATTAAGTTGTATCATGATTTCACTATTTTATTTTGAAAAATAGATGTTCAAGCGTAGCGTAATCTCTTAGCATCACCAGAGGGGATGAATCTGTTTTAAGGAGATTATTTCACTGCAGTACTCAGCGTCTTTGTTCCTCAGGTGACACTCTTCACACAACTTGAACTAAGGCTCTAGGTTTGTTCGGGGTCCGTCTCGAGCCTTCAACATCAGTTTCATTCGTCACTCGGAGCACTTGCCAACTCGACAACTTGGCAAACCGACGTCTCAACAAATTCCCTCTCCGGTTCAGCCTTGGGTAGCTCTAGACGATATTAGCGATCGGCCCACTCAGTCAGGTTGACAACTTGAAATTATTAGCTCAAGTAATTTTGATAAATAAGTCAATACCGTTACTCCGTTAAATTATGGATAGAGATTCAACATCATATTCATGGAAGATTCTCCAATATTCATTTGTTCACTCAACGTAATCTCTTTAATCTTGGTAGCTTCACTACTACAAATTGAAGCTAAGACATCACCACTAAAGTGTTATTTTTGACCATATAAATGTTGCATTATACCTACGGTAACATTTTTCATTCTATCTTATCAGGTCCTGTCATGTTAGATATAATGTAACGCTTTTGTCATTTTATGTAACACTTTCTTAAACTGTTGTGATATATACCAAAGGCAACGCTTGTCTATATGCAACACTTTTTTTTTTTCCAGCGACAACACTTTTTTTTGTTACTCTTAGGCAATTGCAACACTTTTTTCTATTAATAGCAATACTTTTTACAATTGTTTTAACCCAATAATACAACACTTTCTTCATTAAATGCATCACTTTTTATTAAAATTTTCACCTCTTATACACATCACTTATTGATACATATGCAACACTTAGATTTATGTTTTATTTTTAAAATGTAGCACTTTTACCCGTTAACAGTAACACTTATTTTTTCACCAATATATTATTGATATTACAATTTTACTATCTAATCAAACACATTTGTACAAAATATAACCATTATATTGAAAAAGTTATATCACACTATATTCTGATTAAAAATTTTACAAAACCCCAACAACTAACATCTAAAAATAAACATAAGTCATCAATTAATACCTAGCTTCATGAATTCCCCCAAAAAAGGCAACTATATATATTCATTTACAAAAAGCCAACAGAGGGTAATGTGTGGTCGACTTCATTAATCCCCCAAAAGTCATTTGTCCATGCATTGAACGTGCCCACCAAAAAAGACATAATGATGTCCTACTAGTCATGAAAACAAAAAACAACACACATTAATCAGTAAAACGCGCTACACAACATAAAGAACATAACAAGAAACAATTCAATTATGCCAATAAAGATAAACATACCTGTGCAGTTTCAATATTAAATTGGACATTAGTATTGCACATACTAAAACCAATAACAGTCTATCAACAATTTTTTTTTAAAAAAAAAAATCAACAACTTAAGATTATAAGAAGAGGAAAAGTCTTTTAACTGAACAAGGAAAGGGAGAACTTAAATGAAGCTCAACCAAGAAAAAAAAGTTCTTTCAGTACTTCAAAAGCTGTCAAGGCATGTCACTTTCCAAATTTTGAGGTTACCATTCCTACAAATTATTAGAAATTTATTATCCTTATGCAAAAGTAGCAATCTCCAAAAGTACTGCCAAGTTAATTATTACCAAATCCATATAAATTTGCAAGCACGAGCAGGGGAGGAGTATGCCTATGCTACTAAAGTTTCAACAGTGGAATCACAACACAAACTCTTTGCTTGTCTTAAAAAACATAGAAGATTAAGCAACAAAACGAGAGAACCATGACAAAACGTAACCTGACAAACAAACCATGGAAGAATCTTTTTTTTGCTGCATTTCTTGACAAATCTGTGCAAATTGCAATAGAAGATTTCATGTGTTGCAACTTGCAACAATGACAAAATACCAATTCAACAATAAGAACGTCATGAACCAAAGATAATACATTAGTCGATGGGCATGGTGGCTAAGATAGAATAAGATAATAAAGTATATCACTCATCAATTTACTAATACAGGAAGAAAAAAAGCATCATGGCTTCAAACAAATTATGCCCTATAAGAAAAAAAGGTAAGTGATTTAGGGAAAATATTTTCTTGCAATTTCTGGAGGTAGTTTTGCAAGAAAATGGTTACTTTCAATTTCCGGAGATATAAAATACACCAGAGTTTTGCAAGAAAAGGTAAGTGACTTGGTAATCCATGAATTGCCATGAAATGAGTTTCCAGCATTTCATAAGGAAAGATAATTGCCTTTACAACAATGTAAATTAACATAAGATGAAACACAACCCAAGATTATCTATCAATAGACATAACATGAAACACAATAAAGACTCAAACATGCACAAATAAAGCAACAGTTAAACAAAAGCAATTAAACTAAACAACCTTAACAACGATTAACCAAAACCTAATTATGCATAAAAGTTAAACTTGTATCACATTGTCACCCTATGACACAAGATCAACATTCATGCATAAATGAAACTAATCGAGTGCAATAACAAACAAACTATCATGCATAACAAAACTAATCAAAGTGCAATAACAACAATCAAACATCAATAAGAAAATAACACAATCAATAAATAAGTAAATCAACTAAGCTAACCAAACCCTCTTCCGCGATCATACACCAATCGACAACCTCCACCGTCACACGGAGACCCGGATTTGGAACGCCAGCCCCGGTGAACTGTAACACAACTACTGAATCTCTGATCTATAGCTCCTGATGGCACAAAGTTGATAGTTTAGATAGAATAGGAAATAAATTGCAGCATCAACAGAAACTAAACAGAAATCAAAAGAGAATTTGCTTTGCCGGAATTGCATACACCACTGAGACTAAGGTTGCTGGAATTCCTGCCTTCGGAACGCCGTCCATGGGAGTTCACCGTAGCATCAGCCTTGGATTTTCTTTAGTAAGTTTTACCGGAATTGAAGAACAGAGGCTGAGCTTGAAGATGATGAGCTTCTGCCAGAGTTGGATGCACCACTGAGGTGGAGGAGGCTTCTGCTTTTGGAACACCGTCCACAGGAGAACACCGCAGCATCCACCGGAGAAGATGAAGATGAATCGGCTGACTTCCTCCTTGGAATCTTCCTCTTTCACAACGCCATCCGCGGGAAGAACATCCACTGAGGAAGGGATGGAAAGGGATGCCTCGCCTGAGGAGAACGCTCCACCGTCAAGGATACCCTAATTCTTGGCTCACTGTGCCATCGCTGCTCACAGAGGTCCACCGGAGATGCTGTTGTCCATTGTCGGATTGAGGAAGATCTCGAGAAGAGGAACTTGGGTGTAGAGGACCACTGGAGGCGAAGAGGTACCGCCGACCGGAGAGAAGAAAAGAAACTGTTGTGCCCTAGCCGTCGCTGGAAATCGCGACTAGAAGAAACGCGAGGAGAATGGGGGCGAAACACTTTGTTGTGTGTGAGGAAGAGGTTTCTTAACGGGTTTCCGGGTTTGGGTTAAGGAGGTGAGGAGTTTGATTAAGATCCGGTTCCAATAAAAGAAGGAAAATTGGGTTTTTAAAATTGGGCTCGAAGAGTGGGCTTTTGGATTGGGCTTGAGGATTAGGTTTAAAGAGTAGAGTTTTGGATCAAATTTGAATTGGAGCTCCACTTCTTAGATGAACTCTTGGATGCTTTGATCTCGATCAACGGTTCAGATCACTTTAAATCAGAATGAAGGGCTGGATCACTTAGATCTGAATGAAGGAACAAGATCTCTCTAGATGAGGATCAACAGTCCATATTGATTCAACTTGATCTCCTCCATTTGACCTCTAAATCAAACCAAATTTGATCCGGCTCGATCCTAATCCATGGCAATGAGTTTGGGAGGAGAAAATGATCGGAAGATTAAAACCTAACGTAAATCATCACCTAAGTTTATATATAAAAACATGTCAAAAAAATTTACCCTAAGTGCCTAATTAAAGAAATGGGCAACACTTTAAAAAATGTTACATATATAATATAAAAGTGTTTCATATTCTTATAATTATTGCAACACTTATAAAAAGTGTTGTATTTATACAATAAGTGTTGCATTTTCTTATATAGGCAACACTTATTTAAAGTGTTGCAAATTTTTAAGAAAATTTCTCCTGTTGTAACAGTTTATAAAAGTGTTGCTTCTAAAGTGATGCCTTACCCTCAAATTGTAGTAGAGCTTGCCCCCAGGGCGTAGCATAGACGATGGGCAAATTACATCTTTGGCGCAATGGTCAAAAGTTGATTCTCAGGAACTAATGATCTATGGTTTATCATATCATGCGTCTAACGCATGTATACCTGTATTTACCTTCTTTCTGATGGATTTTTCGGGCCGCGAAAACCGCTTTTTCGCGTCGCGAAAACCCCGAAAGCCCTAGCCATGGATCCGTGCGAAGAAAATTTACGAAAAACTTACGAGTACGAGTTTACTATCTAGATCTACACTTAGATCTACATGTTTAGAAATTTACCCTTGTAGTGAAGCCCTTCGCGTTCCCGCTCGTCCAAACGGTGCCGGATCTAGAGTGTCAAAATAGACACTCCTCTAGAAGTATCCACACGAACTAATTAGGTGGAGAGAAACTAAACAAAGGTGTGCTAGCACCCTTGATCAGCCACGGCAAGAAGAGGAGAGGGAGAGCTTGAGAGGAAGAAGATGCAATAATGATCACTTGAATGAAAATGAATCCATTTTCATTCAAATTGTGGCCGACCACATTTCCCAAATGTAACCCCCTCATTAATGCATTAAGTTGTCATCAAAGAGGGAATGTAACCTCCATGAGGTGGCACTCACTAGTAACTCCCATGAGGTGGCAACCATGATGATGTGGAATAACATCATTGGTCCATATCAATGCCAACTCACCAATGAGGTGGCATAAAGTCAAGTCAAACTTGACTTTTAATCTTCCTCTCAAGTCAAGTCAAACTTGACCAAATCTCTTCCATGGTTGATCGAATCCAACCATTTGATTCAAGCCAACTTAATATAATGAATCTAATTCATTTAATTAAATTGATTCAATGAGTCAAAATCTAAATTAGACTCATTGAACACATGAATCAACTTGAGTCAAACTCAAGTTAGCCCAATTAGGATTACTCTTAATCCAATTTGATTCATCAAATGAATCTAATCCTCTTGGTTCATCATATGAACCTAATCTCCATCTAATTGTCCTAAGTGTGTGACCCTATAGGTTCTTGTAACGTTGGCAATGCCCTAAACTCATTTAAGAGTATAAGTAATGAGCGGTATCTAGCAACACATCATTACTACCCAAGTTACAAGAAATGTTGAGATCCAACATCACCTTGTGACTACTAATTGTGACTCCTCACAATATATGACAAGTGTCCTTCTATCCTAGACATCTAGATTGGTCAATATGAGGCATAGACCGTGTCATCCTCTGACCAATCTAAATCTTGAACTCCAAGTAGACTCACTAAATCAAATGAGCTCAATATCCCATATTGACTCATTTGGGCATGGCCATGCACTTCGTGGTCTCACTCTATCAAGAATACCGATGTCTCTCCCGTCATATAGGAGGGATAGATCCCATCTACATCACTCACATCCCTCTACATAATTTGTTATATACCCAGTAATCGCCTTTATAATCCACCCAGTTACGGGTGACGTTTGACGAAACCAAAGTACATAACTCCTTATGTAAGGATCTATGGTGACTTCAGGTCTAAGGACTAGTAGTCATACTAATAGCCACATGAGAAAGTATATGACACTCATATAACGATCCACGATACTTTCTCATGGCGGGTCATTCAGTATACATTCTCTAATGTATACCCATGTGTCAACTTGATATCTCTATATCCATGACTTATGAGATCAAGTCATCGAGTTGACCTACATGCTAGTCTTATTGCATTAACATTGTCCCTGAATGTTAATACTCGACTAAGAATGATTAAGAGTAGTATTCCCTATATCATCTTATTAGGATCTTAGATGGCTAGAGGGGGGGTGAATAGCCTCTTAAAAACTTAAACACAAATTTCTACAAAGAAACTTGTTAGCACAGCAGAATTAGGAAACTAAAACAAAGAGGAAACAAGCACACTAACACACGGATTTACGAGGTTCGGGGATAACTTGCCCCTACTCCTCGGCGTGTCCGTAAGGTGGACGACCCCTTGATCTTCGGTAGATCACACCCCGGATAAATTCCGGCTAAGATCCTCCTTCTCGGTGGAGTAACCTCTCCACAAAGTCTCAAGAAATATATATGTTAAAGCACAAGACTTACAGAGCTCGGTGGCAAAGAAGAATGAACTAACGCTTACAACCACGCGAGGATCAGTGGAAACAGAGAACTCACAGATAGCAGTTTCTCACCCGAGAGCTCAAGAACTTAGCACACCTCAACGATCAACAGAACGTTTTTTTTTCTTTTTCCACTTTCTTGCTTTCGTGTTCTTCTTTCCTCTCGCTTTTTACTGCTTCTTAAGCCCCTATTCTCTGCTGTCACGGATCGTGGTCAAACTGCACAGAATCATCGCTGCAGCCAATCCCTCTTCCTCCTTATCTGGTTCTTTGAACTCACACCAATGAAATCACAGTCTTCACTGGTGTCTTCTGAGCTCGAAACAATCACCAGGAGTCAAGCGGATCGCAGCCAGATCACACCATGCGCCGCGAATCACAGCAGAAAGGTCATTTGTCGTATTCCTCTTATGGACTTAATTTGAAATTAGGCTTGGAATGATACCTGTGATCCTGCAAACTCAAAAGCTAACAGCACAGAGGGTTATATCACATGAATCAGGCAGATCAAATGTAGTGGAGGAATCGCAGAAACAGCGAACAAATCTGATTGTGTGTGGATCAGTCACCAGACCGATCCATGGACCGATCAGGACATATCCTGATCGGTCCGCAACTTGTCTGATCGGTCGTGGAGACCGATCAGACTGCAGGTGGATCGGTCTCCACGCCTTCTTCTCTTCGCAATACCATCTCCTGATCGGTCTCCAAGACCGATCAGATTGCACTCAGTGTGCTACTGAGTGTTTCCTGATCGGTCACCAGACCGATCCATGGAAACTTAGTTTCACTGGATTGGTCTGCCGACCGATCCATTGTCTTATGTATCACTGGATCGGTCTGTCGACCGATCCAATGTACCATGGAATGTCCACTTAGGTCCCTCTCTGACCTAATCCGGAGAACAAACTACCGAGCCCTCTCCGACTTCGTCCGGTCCAGAGAACGAGCTACCGAGCCCTCTCTGACCTAGTCCGGAGAACGAGCTACCGAGCCCTCTCCGATTTCACAGACCGATCCAACGCCTCTCTGACCTAGACTGGTCCGAGAACGAGCTACCGAGCCCTCTCTGACTTCGTCCGGTCCAGAGAACGAGCTACCGAGCCCTCTCTGACCTAGTCCGGAGAACGAGCTACCGAGCCCTCTCTGACCTAGTACGGAGAACGAGCTACCGAGCCCTCTCTGACTTCGCGTGCCAAGTTTCCAACTTGGACTTTTCCCTTCCACTTGATCAACCTTGATCATTAATCAAACCGAGTTTAATTAACATCTGATACAAACTTAAATCCGTGTCAACATCAAAACAACAGTCAGGTCAGACTATATCAACACTTTTTGACAACACGATTTAAGTTTAGATCAGAAATATTCTTATTTTCATAATTTTAGGGGAATCAAGATCCTCCCCCTAAGATGGATACACCACTAAGTCAATAACGGGAATCAAGATCCTTCCTGTTATCTTCTCCCCTAAAATCAAGCCTTCATACATCTCTAAACTTAGGTATCCTCTCCCCCTTTGTCAAACACCGAAAAGGTGCAAATGAGGTGACAAAACTCAAAAGGCTCCCCTTTAACCCATACTGTCTTTTTCTTAATGCACCTAGAGTTCACTCTAAGTGTATTATATGACAGTAAGAAAGAGATAAGATACAATCAAGTCATGGCATAGGAACAGCATATTAATATGAACTGAAGCATAAGGAAAAGCAATAAATAGACAAATGAATAGCAAAAATATATGAGTAGCATAAGTATCCAGGTCAGACAAAGATATCCAACAAATAGCATCCAAAACACAGACAGGCAAAGTGACACACAGAATGTATCAATCAATATCCTCACAACGAGGAACATCATTATCATCTGCTGGAGGCATGTAACCCTGAGGCGGCATGCTGGAGCTCGAAGGTGGATGACCCGAGAAATGCTGCGGAGGTGGGTAGTTGGCCATCCAGCCCAGAAGCAGCTGCTGCGTCACCAACTGCTGACTGCATAGACAGCAGCTCATCGTGCTGATCGAAGCGGCTCTCTAGCTCAGCGATCTGCCAGCGCAGATCAGGATCGGCCTCATCAGCAGCAGGAGGAGGAGCAGCAACCTGTCGAGGAAGTGCCCATGGTAACTCTCCCAGACCTCTCCCATCCTTCCACCGAACAACCCCATTCTGTCCCAAGATACCAGACTTGGAAAATGCCCATTTCCCAAGTCTGCAATCCTGTCTGACCATCTTCACTATCCTTGTTGGAGTCTATACTGAAAGCCTAAGCTTTTGTAAACATTTGTCTTGAATAAAGAATCACATTTGGTCAAATTATCTACATTTGTTTGTAGTTGTTCAATTAATTTATATTGTAGATAACATAGCATGTGGTGTCACATGCAGAAGATAATGTTATCAGTACCTTATAAATTATAAACAGTAGCTCACGACCAAAATGGAAAGGAACAAACCATTAGAAGGTCGTAGTGTAATTAGGTATCAGTTTATCTTGACTGTATAATTACACTAGTACACTTAGAGTGTATTGAGTAGGACCATTTGAGGTCGTTTCTTTTATACTGATTTTATAAAGAAACAAAGACCTCGGTTATTATGGAAGTGTGTGCTCTTAATCCTAATATAATAACAAGCACATATATTTGATATTTATTTCTTTAATTTATCAATGGGTGAGATTTAGTTTGATGAATCAATAAGCCCGATAAGTTGGGAAATTATATCACTTATAGTGTGTGTTGTTGATTATAGAAGAAAACTGTGTCCTAGAGATACTAGGTTGATAATGCCCTCAAGAGGAGCTCATAAGGATTGTCATGTTAAACCCTGCAGGTGGACTTAGTCCGACATGATAATAAGGTTGAGTGGTACTACTCTTGGACTTAGATATTAATTAAATGAGTTGTCAGTAACTCACTTAATTAGTGGACATTCGATATCTTAAACACAGGGAGACTAACACACTCATAATAAGAAGGAGCCCAAAAATATAATTTGGGATTGGTGCGGTAGTTCAATGATAGTTCTCTAGTGGAATGAATTATCATTGATAAAATTAAGTTGTGTGTTCAGGGCGAACACGGGATGCTTAATTTTATCGGGAGACCAAAACCAATTCCTTCTCTCGGTCCCTATCGTAGCCTCTTAGTTATAGAGTTCTATACCCACCTATACCCACCTTCTATACCCACCCAATAGGGGCCGGCCAAGCTAGCTTGGGAAACAAGCTAGGGCCGGCCTAGGTATAGGATTGGGTGGCCGGCCCTAGCTTGAACCCAAGCTAGTAGGGCCGGCCAAAACAAATTAAAAAGAATTTTAATTTTAATTTTTATTATGTGGAAGAAATAATTTAAAGAGAATTTAAATTAAATTATCTCTCTTGTAAAATTTACAAAAGGTTAAAGAAAGAGATTAGATCTCTTTCCTTATTTGTAGATTGGTGAGATATTTTATTTTCTCTTTAAAAAATATTCACATGTTGTAAAATTAAAATTATGGAAAAATTTTTTTATTAACCATGAAGAGATTTTTTGAAGAGAAATTTTATTTTTAAAATTTCTGGAAACAAATTAGGAAAGTTTTAATTGTTGATTGAAACTTGTCCAATTTGCTTCCCATTGATGTGGCCGGCCAATGTAGATTTAATTGGGAAATTTTGTTTTATTTTTCTCAATTAAAACATGTCAAGGAAATTGAGGAAATTTTATTGTAAATAAATTTCCTAATTTGCCTAGTCCAAGGAATATAAAAGAAGGGGTGAGGGTGCCTTCAATAGATACAACCTCTTTTGTTTTCTCTCCCTCTTTTGTTCCTTGGTGTGGCCGGCCATCCTCTCTTTCTCTTCCTCTTGTGGTGGCCAAATCTCCCTCTTCCATTGGAGCTCTTGTGGTGGCCGGATACTACTCGGAGAAGAAGAAGAAGAAGAAGGAGAGAAAGCTAGCATCTCTTGGAGCTTGGTTAGTATTTTGGTTTTTCTCCTTGGTGAAGTTTTCCTTTTAACCTTGCTTGGAGGAGAAGAAGGTGGTTGGTGGTTTCTCATCTCGGTAGATAGTTGCCCACACAACGTCCGAGGTTAGAAGAGGAATACGGTAGAAGATCAAGAGGTTTTTCTACAAGGTATAACTAGTAATTTTTCCTTTCGGCATCATACTAGTTATTTATGGAAATAATACCAAATACAAGAGGCTTACGTTCTAGAATTTTGAATATGTTTTTCGATGTTGTGTTCTTTTGATTTTTCTTTTCCTTGTGATTTGATTGTTCTTTTTGGTTAACCTAAAGTTATTTTAGGAAATTAAATATTATATTTCTATAAAAGGTTTTGTCTAGTCGGTGGTGGTTGCTCCCATATCCAAGAAGGCCGTGTGCCTCGCCACGTCAGTACTGGGAACCAATTATGGAAATTAATATTTAATAGAATTAATAACTTAAGGTGATTTGGGTCGAACGTGTTAAGTTCCGCAGGAGATCCAAGTCTAAACCTAAAAGAACATATAGATTAAGTTTTGGATCAAAAGTGTTAAGTTCCGCAGGCGATCCAAAATTTAATTTAAAAGAACACATGGTAGCTAGGAAAAGGTTCAGACCTTTGTACAAAATTTTGTACAGTGGAACCTCTAGGTTTTCCGAGTAGCAACCAACAATTGGTATCAGAGCTAGGGTTTTGCCTCTGTGTATTTGGTATTAGGTTAATTATGCACATGTCATACATAATTTAGGCAAGTTAATAGTAGGATGTGTTAACTTTGTGGATGCAGGATCCAACTATTATGGCTTTTAGTTATTATGTGTGTGATTGGACCCTTGGACATGTCAAGGGCATTTATATGTGTGTGCATGATTGTATTAAAATACAGCAGGAGCTGTATTTAGTTTTATTAGGATTTTATTTTTGATCTAGATACATGTACATTCCTTTATGGAATATAGGATCAAAATGTAAAATTTATTTATGTCATGGATCGAATCTTGCAAAGTGTGGAACCTTCTAAGGACCAGAGGCGCAGTGAACGACAGCTAGACCCGGTGGCAGTGGCCAAATATGGCAGCAGCTTGGATGACAACACACGGAGGACAACTAGAGATAAAAGCCATAATAGTTGAAAATCAGATTTTCTATTTATTGCTTTTATATTGTGCTGTGTGTATGTGTTAGTTTACATGCTTAGTAGGCTAGCATAGTTAAAATTCCTCATTTATAAATAACTAAGTGGGCGAGGGTTTTTTAAATAAATCCCATGGTCTCCATTACTGGTTTGTAAGTGATGCAAACAAGCTTGCGCGTTGGCTCTGAGTGCCTTCCTCTATAACGGATGAGCTTGTTTGTGGATCACTAGAACAGACTTCCATTTTTAGATGACTATAGGAAGTTAATTAAGAGCGTGTGATCTTCCCCAACGGAAGGGACATAATCTTATTAATGAACTTAGTGTCAAGTAATGGTAAACACTTAGACACATCTAATAGTATCCTCCCCATCGGAGTCACTGCTATTATTTGTGTGACCAAAAGACACCAACTATTAATTTTATTTGTCAAAAAGTTAGGTTGACAAGATAATAAAATTAATGGGATAAAACCCTCCTTTTATAAATGTTGAATTTGTATACGTCCACACTAACGTGGCATACAAAATTCACGGTGTTTTGAGGTGTTGGTTAATTTAAAATAGTATTGTTTGAGGAATCAATATTATTCTAAATTTAGAGTTCTGACCAAAAGTTATTTGTGATTCTTAGGATGTCTTTCAACCCACTGTCCATCATACTTCAACAAAATAGACTTACTGGACCAAACTACATAGATTGGAAAAGAAACCTGGACATTGTTCTTACTGCTGAAAGCTATAAATTTGTACTGACTGAGCAGTGCCCTGATGCACCTACTAGTGAATCTACCCAAGAGGAGATTGAATATCATAGGAAATGGATAAAAGCAGATGAGATGGCGCGGTGTTACATTTTGGCTTCAATGTCAAATGTATTGCAACATCAGCATCAAGATTTACCAACAGCCTATGATGTTATGAACAATCTCAAGAAACTCTTTGGTCATCAGGATAGGGCTTCTAGGCAAGAAGCCATGAGAAAGATAATGACAGCCACCATGCAAGAGGGTACTCCTGTAAGGGATCATATCCTAAAGATGATGACTTATCTGAACGAGATACAGATCCTTAGAGGAAAAATTGATGGGGAAACCCAGATCGATATGATCCTCCAAACGCTACCTAGAAGTTTTGAGCAGTTTCGCCTGAACTATAATATGAATAAGAGGGTTTATTCATTAGCGGAACTACTGACGTAACTAGCAGAAGGATTATTTCATCACAATCCTCAAATTCACTATTCTGAAAATGGTTCTACTTCTAAACCGAAAGGAAAGAAGAAAAGAAACAAGTGATTCAAGAAAGAAAGTGAATAAATCTCAGTACGGATTTAAAGTCGGAATGAAGAAGTCAAGGGCAAGTGCTTCATCCGTAGCGAGGTGACATTGGAAGGCGGATAGGAACCAAAACAAAGGTATATCTCATACTCTAGTTGTTGAAACATGTTTAGCGGTGTTATCTACCAGCACCTGGTGTGTAGATACGGGAGCCACTGATCATGTCTGCAATTCCTTTCAGGGGTTCCAGGAAACCCGACGACTATCTGAAGGAGAGATTACCGTCTACATGGGCAATGCTACTAAGGTGGCAGCTATTGCAGTGGGAGACGTCTACTTATCTTTTAGTAGAAATAGAAATTTGATTTTAAGAAATTGTCTTTATGTACCCAGTTTTAGAAAGAATTTAATTTCAGTTTCTAAACTGTTTTTAGATGGATATTTAGTTTCTTTCAGTAATAATGTAGTTATTAAAAGAAATAAAGTGATTATCTGTTCTGGTGCATTAGTTGGCAATTTGTATACTTTAAATCCAATTTCTTCCACAAAGCAAAACATGGAAATTTATAACTCATCTTCTAACTCTAATAAGAGAAAAGAACCTTCGGAAATGAACCAAGCATATCTTTGGCATCTAAGGCTTGGTCATATTAACTTAAGTAGGATTCAGAGGCTTATAGCCGATGGACTTTTGAGTTCATTTGAGTTGGAAAATTTTCCAACTTGTGAATCTTGCTTGGAAGGTAAAATGACCAAGAGGTCGTTCAAGGCCAAGGGGTATAGAGCCAAAGAAGTGTTAGAATTGGTTCATTCTGATTTGTGTGGTCCTATGTCTGTCCAGGCAAGAGGAGGTTTTGAATATTTTGTCTCTTTCATAGACGATTATTCAAGATATGGATACATTTACCTAATGCGCCGCAAGTCCGAGTGCTTTGATAAGTTCAAAGAATACAAGGCTAATGTGGAGAAACGACTAGGTAAAAGTATCAAGACACTACGATCTGATCGTGGTGGCGAATACCTCTTAGGAGAGTTTAGGAATTACTTATCGAGGTCGGGATTCAATCCCAATTGTCGCACCTGGAACACCCCAACAGAATGGTGTAGCAGAACGAAGGAATAGGACTCTTATGGAGATGGTTAGATCAATGATGAGTTATTCAGAATTACCAAATTCGCTTTGGGGATATGCTCTGGAAACGGCAGTGTACTTAGTACCTTCTAAATCAGTTTCTTCTACTCCCATAGAATTGTGGAATGGGCGAAAGCCCGCCTAAGACATATTCGGATTTGGGGTAGTCCAACATATGTGCTAAACGGAGATAGTTAGAACAGAAGTTCGCGTGTTTGTAGGATATCCCAAAGGAACGAAGGTAGTTTATTTTATAGTCCTAAAGACCGAAGGTTATTGTTAGCACCAATGCCCGTTTTAGAAGAAGACTATATAATGGATCACAAGCCCAGAGCAAAGTTGTTTTAGAAGAACTTAGAGAGGACATGTCTACTTCAGTACCAACAAGACAAGATGAAGTACCACAAGAGACCGCAACACGTGTCACACATGATACACAACCGCAGACAGTGCCTCGTTGTAAGGCAACCTGAAAGATTCATGTTTTGGGAGAGTCTTGGACTTAATCCGGGTAAACATGAACCTGATCCACGAACATATGACTAAGCACTCCAAGATATAGATGCAAGATCTTGGCAAAAGGCAATGAATTCAAATAGAGTCTATGTACTCTAATAAGGTCCGGGAGCTTGAACCACCCGATGGTGTAAAGCCGTTGGATGCAAGTGGATCTACAAAGGAAAAGAGGGATGACGGGAAGGTAGAAACCTTCAAAGCTAGGCTTGTTGCGAAGGGTACACTCGAAAGAGGGAATCGATTGTGAGGAGACCTTTCACCGGTAGGCATGCTTAAGTCTATCCGGATACTCTTATCCATTCTTTGCTCATATGGATTATGAGATTTGGCAAATGGATGTCAAGACAGCTTTCCTTAATGGAAGTCTTGAAGAGAACATCCATATGAAGCAACCAGAAGGGTTCATTGAAAAAGGCAAAGAGTATCTAGTGTGCAAGCTCAATCGGTCCATTTATGGACTAAAGCAAGCTCCAAGATCTTGGAACATCCGGTTTAATGAAGTAATCCAGTCATATGGATTTATTCAAAGTCCGGATGAGTCTTGTGTATATAAGAAGTGGAAACGTGGTGGTATTTCTTGTACTATACGTAGATGATATTTTGTTAATTGGCAACAATGTCAAGGTATTATCAGACGTAAGGGTATGGTTGTCCAAACAATTTGATATGAAGGACTTAGGAGATTGTGCACACATTATTGGGATCAAAGTTATAAGGGATTGTAAGAAAAGAATGTTGTGTCTGTCCCAAGCTTCATATATAGATACAATCCTTGCTTGTTTTAGCATGCAGGATTCCAAGAAAGGTTTCTTACCTTTTAGACATGGAGTAGCTCTATCTAAAGAGATGTCTCCAAAGACGTCAAAAGAGATAGAGGACATGAAAGCAGTTCCTTATGCTTCGGCTGTAGGAAGCCTAATGTATGCAATGCTATGTACGAGACCTGATATCTATTTTACCGTGGGCATGGTCAGCAGATATCAAAGTAACCCTGGACAAGGACATTGGACTGCAGTAAAACATATATTAAAATACCTAAGAAGGACAAGAGATTATATGCTAGTTTACCAAGCAGACGATCTGCTCCGATTTCCAATCGGATAGGGACAATAGAAGTCTACATCGAGCTATATGTTTACTTTAGGAGGTGGAGCCATTTCATGGAGGAGTGTTAAGAAATGCGTTTCGACTCAACCATGGAAGCTGAGTATGTGGCAGCCTCTAAAGAAGCAGTATGGCTCGGGAACTTTCTAATGGACTTAGATGTGATTCCTGGTTTGCCCAAAATCATCACAATTTATTGTGATAATAGCGCAAACTCGAAGGAACCACGAGCTCATAAGGTAAGTAAACATTTAGAGCAGTACCACCGATACGAGATATCGTGAAGCGAGGAGAAGTTGTCATCACCAAGATTGCATCAGCGATGGCCGATCCTTTCACTAAGGCCCTTCCGAAGCTTTCGATCGGCATGTGGAGGAATGGGAATCGGATGTATGGTAGAAGATATGGCACTTAGTCATTAGTATAAGTGGGAGATTGTTGGAGTGTATATGAAAGCCTAACCTTTGTAAACATTTGTCTTGAATAAAGAATCACATTTGGTCAAATTATCTACATTTGTTTGTAGTTGTTCAATTAATTTATATTGTAGATAACATAGCATGTGGTGTCATATGCAGAAGATAATGTTATCAGTACCTTATAAATTATAAACAGTAGCTCACGACCAAAATGGAAAGGAACAAACCATTAGAAGGTCGTAGTGTAATTAGGTATCAGTTTATCTTGACTGTATAATTACACTAGTACACTTAGAGTGTATTGAGTAGGACCATTTGAGGTCGTTTCTTTTATATTGATTTTATAAAGAAACAAAGACCTCGGTTATTATGGAAGTGTGTGCTCTTAATCCTAATATAATAACAAGCACATATATTTGATATTTATTTCTTTAATTTATCAATGGGTGAGATTTAGTTCGATGAATCAATAAGCCCGATAAGTTGGGAAATGGTATCACTTATAGTGTGTGTTGTTGATTATAGAAGGAAACTGTGTCCTAGAGATACTAGGTTGATAATGTCCCCAAGAGGAGCTCATAAGGATTGTCATGTTAAACCCTGCAGGTGGACTTAGTCCGACATGACAATAAGGTTGAGTGGTACTACTCTTGGACTTAGATATTAATTAAATGAGTTGTCAGTAACTCACTTAATTAGTGGACATTCGATATCTTAAACACAGGGAGACTAACACACTCATAATAAGAAGGAGCCCAAAAATGTAATTTGGGATTGGTGCGGTAGTTCAATGATAGTTCTCTAGTGGAATGAATTATCATTGATAAAATTAAGTTGTGTGTTCAGGGTGAACACGGGATGCTTAATTTTATCGGGAGACCAAAACCAATTCCTCCTCTCGGTCCCTATCATAGCTTCTTAGTTATAGAGTTCTATACCCACCTATACCCACCTTCTATACCCACCCAATAGGGGCCGGCCAAGCTAGCTTAGGAAACAAGCTAGGGTCGGCCTAGGTATAAGATTGGGTGGCCGGCCCTAGCTTGAACCCAAGCTAGTAGGGCCGGCCAAAACAAATTAAAAAGAATTTTAATTTTAATTTTTATTATGTGGAAGAAATAATTTAAAGAGAATTTAAATTAAATTATCTCTCTTGTAAAATTTACAAAAGGTTAAATAAAGAGATTAGATCTCTTTCCTTATTTGTAGATTGGTGAGATATTTTATTTTCTCTTTAAAAATTATTCACATGTTGTAAAATTAAAATTATGGAAATTTTTTTTTATTAACCATGAAGAGATTTTTTGAAGAGAAATTTTATTTTTAAAATTTCTGGAAACAAATTAGGAAAGTTTTAATTGTTGATTGAAACTTGTCCAATTTGCTTCCCATTGATGTGGCTGGCCAATGTAGATTTAATTGGGAAATTTCTTTTATTTTTCTCAATTAAAACATGTCAAGGAAATTGAGGAAATTTTATTGTAAATAAATTTCCTAATTTGCCTAGGCCAAGGAATATAAAAGAAGGGGTGAGGGTGCCTTCAATAGATACAACCTCTTTTGTTTTCTCTCCCTCTTTTGTTCCTTGGTGTGGCCGGCCATCCTCTCTTTCTCTTCCTCTTGTGGTGGCCGAACTCCCTCTTCCATTGGAGCTCTTGTGGTGGCCGGATACTACTCGGAGAAGAAGAAGAAGAAGGAGAGAAAGCTAGCATCTCTTGGAGCTTGGTTAGTATTTTGGTTTTTCTCCTTGGTGAAGTTTTCCTTTGTGGCCGAACCTTGCTTGGAGGAGAAGAAGGTGGTTGGTGGTTTCTCATCTCAGTAGATAGTTGCCCACACAACGTCCGAGGTTAGAAGAGGAATACGGTAGAAGATCAAGAGGTTTCTCTACAAGGTATAACTAGTAATTTTTCCTTTCCGCATCATACTAGTTATTTATGGAAATAATACCAAATACAAGAGGCTTACGTTCTAGAATTTCGAATATGTTTTTCGATGTTGTGTTCTTTTGATTTTTTTTTCCTTGTGATTTGATTGTTCTTTTTGGTTAACCTAAAGTTATTTTAGGAAATTAAATATTATATTTCTATAAAAGGTTTTGTCTAGTCGGTGGTGGTTGCTCCCATATCCAAGAAGGTCGTGTGCCTCGCCACGTCAGTACTGAGAACCAATTATGGAAATTAATATTTAATGGAATTAATAACTTAAGGTGATTTGGGTCGAACGTGTTAAGTTCCGCAGGAGATCCAAGTCTAAACCTAAAAGAACATATAGATTAAGTTTTGGATCAAAAGTGTTAAGTTCCGCAGGCGATCCAAAATTTAATTTAAAAGAACACATGGTAGCTAGGAAAAGGTTCAGACCTTTGTACAAAATTTTGTACAGTGGAATCTCTAGGTTTTCCGAGTAGCAACCAACAATCCTACCCTTAGACACATCTATCAGAAGGGTCTCGAGCCAATCTGTAATTATATGCCCATAAGGCATATAAATAGTGGAGCTGCTAGGCTGAGTATATGAGATGATCAAAGAATAGATGCTGGACATAATGTCAAAGTCGAGACGCCGACGCAACCTATAAAGCATCAAACAATGATAGGGTCGGATCTTTGCTAGAGGTTTGGATGTGATTGGAAGAAGACAGTTTATGACTATCTTAAAAAGAATATAGTCAGGGGCAGATAGTCGTAGGGCGGCAAAGGTGGGAAAATCAACATCCAACTCATCCAGTCCACCTGGTCTAGGATGACCGAAGAAGTACTCATAGATGGAATCAGGTGAGACATCAAATGGAGGAGGTAAAGGATCGGGTAAATCAGGATAAATGGGAAAAGGATCTCCTGAACACATTCGGCAACCTAGATACCCAAAGAATTCTACGACGGAGAAATCGATAGTTCTCTTAGCGACTCTGGTTCTATAAGCACCATCACTGGTCTGATGAAGATTGTTGTAGAATTCAGATACTAGGTCATAGTTGATGTCCCTTTCTAGGTAGACTAACGAGTCTAGTTTGTAATATGCCAGGGTTTCGGATACAGAGGGACAAAACTCATCCATGTACTTTCGATCCACAGAACGACATGGGAGTAGCTTGAATGTCCTCTGTTGAAACACTTGTTCAAACTGTCGGTTCGGGAATCTCGAAGAAGAGGAAGGTTGAGGTCGGGAGGGTGCCTGGGACTTGGATTTCTCAGCAGATGACTTAGACGTACCCTCACCGACTGATTTCTTCCTAAATAGGTCCAAAATGGGACATGGTCGGGGCAAATGGGAGTCCACGGGAGCCACAGAGTCGAGAACCGAGACAACACACAGAGATACACTGTGAAAAGAAACTAAAATGCCAAAAATGAACAGATTTCGGGAAGAAAGGAAGTTACCTGGGCGCCATTTGAGGCTTTCAGAGAAGATGGAGAGAAGAGTCGGGACTGAGGAGTGGTTCGGCTAGGGTTTTCGGCATGAAATGAGAGGACGAAGGATTGGGGGAAGTTAAAGAGGGTGATCAGATCATAAGATCGGACGGCTGTCCGAACAGGAGAAATCCTGACCGATCAGGAAACGTCCTGATCGGTCAGGGAGTGTCCTGATCGGTCGTGGAGACCGATTAGGGAACCTCCTGATCGGTCCCCGGACCGATCAGAGGTCGATCAGTAACCCCTGATCGGTCTGCAGACCGATCAGATATCGAACAGAGAGGTGGAACTCTCCTGATCGGTCATAGAGACCGATCAGATATCATCCTGATCGGTC
The DNA here is from genome assembly GCF_018446385.1 of Zingiber officinale. Classification (NCBI taxonomy): domain Eukaryota; kingdom Viridiplantae; phylum Streptophyta; class Magnoliopsida; order Zingiberales; family Zingiberaceae; genus Zingiber; species Zingiber officinale. The sequence goes on from NC_055998.1 coordinate 68,733,509, forward strand.
CCTGGACCGATCAGTGTCTGATAATCAGTGATTTTAGTCTCTGAAATTCGTATCGAAGGCTCTGAAACTTGGTTCAACAATTTCCAAGTTCAGAACCTAGGATCTGAAGAGCCCACAGATTATATTCAGTGATACCAATGAATATTTCCTAATGATGAGCACTAATGATTTGGAATTATTTAGGGCTCGAAAGTTTTAGACACTTCATAACAAATGTGTTGAATCTCAAAGTTTCAAAACCAGAGAAGTTTGTTTTGTTTGTTTGCTGAAACTATGATCTATAGTGAACCAAGGTAATAAATCTGACTCAGGCTATCGGTTCAAAATATATCCTTGCTATGAGTAGTTACAAGTTTGTCAAAATATGTCAAAATTTCTTCACCAACTTGTCCTATTTTCAATCAAAATCAGGAAGGTATCAATCAAGGGTATCAATCAACACATCAACAAGGTTAGATGATTTCTAGGCACAGGTCCAACCAAGATTCCTTGGTTGGAATATATGAGTAAGATCTAGGAGCCAAATACACATGAATTATGTAATGGCCTTCCCCATACTCAATTTATGTCTCTTCAACCTAATTATTCAAGGGATGCATGATACATTTTGAATAATTTGGTTGATCCTAGCATCTCACCCCATATTTAGCAAACAAAAACAATTTGTTAAACCTTATAGTTTGTGTGAGATGTCCCCAAGTTGCCCAAATTAATTTCCCAATTTCTCTTGTAGTTTTAGTTGTCCTTATTGATCATGATGAAATCCTAATGGCCTATTGAGCCAAACACATCCCCAATTCTCTCCTTAAATGACTAAATTCATTTTCCGGAAGGGGTTTGGTGAAAATGTCGGCTAAGTTTGACTTTGACTCAACATATGTGAGTGCAATGTCTCCCCTAGCTACGTGATCTCTAATGAAGTGATGACGCACTTCAATGTGTTTGGTCCTAGAATGATGGACTGGATTTTTCATTAGGTTTATTGTGCTAATGTTGTCACACAACACTTGCACTCCTTTATATGAAAGTCCATAATCTTCTAGAGTGTGAATCATCCACAACAATTGTGATACACTCTCTCCCATGGCAATGTATTCAGCCTCGGTCGTGGAGAGAGCAACACAATGTTGCTTCCGAATTGACCAACTAATCAACGATGAACCTAAAAATTGGCAACCCCCACTAGTGCTTTTCCGATCCAATTTGCATCCAGCATAATCAGAATCGGTATAGCCTATCAAATCAAAAGACTCCGTACGAGGGTACCACAGTCCTACTCTAATTGTGCCCTTGAGATATCTTAGAATTCTCTTAACCGCAGTTAAATGAGATTCCTTGGCACAAACTTGATATCTAGCGCACATGCCCACAACAAAAAGTATGTCCGGTCGACTAGCTGTGAGATATAGAAGACTACCGATCATGCTTCTATATTGCGTTAGATCAACTGGTTTCCCATTCTCATCATTGTCAAGACAAGTGTTTGTCGCCATTGGAGTGGATACTTCCTTAGAGTCACTCATTTTGAATTTTTTGAGCATCTCTTGAGTGTATTTCGTCTGATGGACATAAATTCCATCTCGAGTTTGTTTGATTTCAAGTCCAAGGAAGAATGTCAATTCTCCTACTAGACTCATCTCAAACTCACTTTCCATGTGAGAAATAAATTCATTCAAATAGCCCTTGTTATTTGAGCCACAAATTATGTCATCGACATACACTTGGGCTACAAAAATGTTTTCACCATCTCTACGCAGAAATAGTGTTGGGTCTATTTGGCCTCTTACAAAACCCTTTTCTAGTAAATATGTTGACAACCTTTCGTACCAAGCTCGTGGTGCTTGTTTAAGCCCATAAAGTGCTTTCTTGAGCTTGTACACGTGGTTTGGAGCTTCGGTATTCACAAACCCCGGTGGTTGTTCAACATAGACTTCTTCTTTAATAAAGCCATTTAAGAAGGCAGATTTAACATCCATTTGATAGAGCTTGAAACCTCTATGTGCAGCAAAAGCTAGCATCAAACGAATGGACTCTAATCGGGCCACGGGAGCATAAGTCTCATCATAATCGAGACCTTCGACTTGACTATAGCCCTTGGCTACAAGTCTTGCCTTGTTTCTTACAACTTCTCCCTTTTGATTTAACTTATTTTTGAAGACCCATTTAGTTCCAATAATGGTGGTCTTCTTAGGTCTAGGAACTAAGTCCCACACTTGGCTCCTTTCAAATTGACCTAACTCATCTTGCATAGCTATGATCCAATCAGGATCGTGCAATGCCTCATCAACTAATTTTGGTTCAATCTCTGAAATCAATGCGACTTCATTAGACTCATTTCTAAAGAATGACCTAGTCCTAACCCCTTGTTGGATGTCTCCCATAATTTGGTCTTGGGGATGACTAGTGGCTATCCTAGATTGTCTTGGTGTTGGTGGTGCCTCATGAATGGTCTCACTAGGCACAGGCAAGGACTCAATATCAGGCAAAGGATCAGATTGAGTTCTTTGTTGCCTTTGCTCATCATCATCAGAGTCAACTTCGACTCTTTCTATGTTTCGATCATTCAAACTTAGCCTTCTAAGTTCAAATTGAATTTCTCCTACATCCCTTGATTGATCATTTAAGTTAGGGATTTCTTCAAAAGCTACATCAGAGGACTCTTCAATCAATTTAGTCCTATTGTTGTAGACTCGATAGGCTTTGCTGGTGAGCGAGTACCCGACCAGTATCCCTTCATCAGCCTTGGCCGAAAATTTTCCAAGATGGTCCTTGGTGTTCAAAATAAACACCTTACAACCAAACACCCTAAGATGTTTAATTGTAGGGGGTTTTCCAAACCAAAGTTCATGGGGAGTCTTTCCTAAAAACCTATGTATCAGGATTCGGTTTTGCACATAGCAAGCTGTATTTACAGCTTCAGCCCATAAGTAACTCGGTAGTGAGTACTCATTGAGCATACTTCGTGCAGCCTCTTGTAAGACTCGGTTCTTTCTCTCCACAACCCCATTTTGCTGTGGGGTCCTTGGAGTAGAGAACTCATGCCTATATCCCTTTTCCTGACAGAATTCTAAAAACCTATGATTTTGAAATTCCCCACCATGATCACTTCTAATGGTTTTAATTGTTGTTGATTTTTCATTTCCAATTCTTCTACAAAAGGAAATAAAAATATCTATGGTTTGATCCTTAGTTTTCAAAAAGAAGGTCCATGTATACCTAGTAAAGTCATCAATAATCACTAAACAATATCTACTTCCATTTAATGAAATAACACTACTGCAATCAAACAAATCCATATGTAATAAGTCTAAGGCAGTAGTTGTACTTACAACGCTTTTACCTTTATGAGGCGCTTTAGTTTGCTTACCCTTCTGACATGCATCACACAATTTGGTCTTTTGGTACTTGATGCTTGGTAAGCCTCGCACTAACCCTTTGTTGACCAGCTTCCGGATATTCTTCATGTTCACATGAGCCAACCTCCTATGCCAAAGCCACGATTCTTCTTCTTTTGACATGAAACACTTAGCAAGAGCATTAGTAGCACTTTTAAAAGTAACTTGATAAATGTTATCTACCCTTGTGCCTACTAGTACCGTGTCAAGTGTGTCAATGTTTTTGACTAGACATTGACTCGAATGAAACTCAATTGTGTAACCCGTATCACACAATTGACTGACACTTAGGAGATTAAAAGTTATCCCCTTGACTAGAAGGACATTCTTGATTTGGAGATATTCGGATATATGAATGTCTCCAACCCCTATAACCTTAAGGCTACCATTATTACCAAAGGCCACATTACCTCTATTTTTGTTTTGAATGGTAGAAAATAGTGACTTGTCCCTGGTCATGTGCTTGGAGCATCCACTATCAACAAACCAAGTTGATAGACGCTCCCCCTTTACCAATGCCTACAAGACACGAAAGATAGATGTTTTAGGTACCCAAATCTTGGGACCTAATGCATCTACAATGAAAGACTTAGGCACCCATGCCTTTGTTACCTTCTTCCTAGTCTCATGAACCCTAGAAACATGCGATCTATAAAATGGGTTCTTGACACTAAAGAAATAAAGCTAGACTCCTTAGGTTGGTATCCTAATCCAGCCTTGTTGTAGACTGCCCTTTGGGCATTTAGAATCATGTCTAGGGTCTTAGAGCTAGTTGAGAATTTTTCAAGCATTTTCTTGAGTTTCTCAACCTCACCCTTCAAGGCCTTGTTCTCATCCTCAAGGACCTCTAGATGTAGGTCATCAACCTCATCTTCCCTAAGGGCCCTCAAGTTTTCTACTTCTTCTTTTAATGATTTATTTTCTGTTTTTGATTTTTTAAGCAAGGTAGACAAATGTGTAATAGTCTTATAGCATTTTTCTAAGTGAGAAGAGGTTACCTCTTCATCATCCGAAGATGATGAAGCCGCGGCTGAAGTGCTTGAGTCATCACTCTCGGACTCGGACTCCTCCCTTGCCATGAGTGCCAATTGTCGAGTACTCTTCTCCTTCTTCTCTTCCTCCTCCGATGAGCTTGAGGAAGATTCATCCCAAGTGGCCTTGAGAGCTTTCTTCTTCTTGGCTCTTTCCTCCTTCTTTTTGGCCCGTTCCTCCTTCTTGAGTTTTGGACACTCACTCCGGTAGTGGCCTTTCTTGCTGCACTCATAGCAAGTAACGTTAGACTTATCAATATTTTGATCTACAGTTTTACCTTTGTATCTCCTGCTTCTTCTCATGATCCTCCTCACAAAATTTGCCATCTCGCTTGATGATGATCCACCTTCATCATCGGACTCGGAGGAGGATGTAGATGAAGAAATCTCTTTCTCCTTCTTCTTTTCCCTCTTTCTTCTTCCATCCTTGTTCTTTGGTCCTGCAACTAAGGCAATGCCTTTCTCTCTTTGACCTTTGTTAGCAAGTTCATGAAGTTCCATTTCACAAAAGAATTCGTCTAATTTAACAATGGAAAGATCCTTGGAAATCTTGTAGGCATCTACCATAGATGACCACAAGGCATTCCTTGGAAAGGCTTTAAGAGCGTACCTTACTAGATCGCGATTCTCCACGCGTTCATCTACGGAATGTAGACCATTGATGATTTCCTTGAACCTCCCATGTAGTTCACTTACCGTTTCATTTTCCTTCATGGTGAGATTTTGTAGTTGATTCAAGAATAGGTCCCTCTTGGCTATCCGAGAATCTCGAGTTCCTTCTTGGAGCTCGATAAGCTTGTTCCATAAATCTTTTGCACTCGAGAATGGACCTACCTTGACGAGTTGGTCCTTGGCAATCCCACATTGTAAGGTGACTACCGCCTTGGCATCGCCTTGCCCTTTACGAGTTTGTTCGGTAGACCACCTTGATGAATCGAGTTCCTTACCTTCTTCGTCCTTCGGTGGTGTGAATCCTTCCTTGACCGAGAACCACATGGAGATATCAGTCTTGAGGTAATACTCCATGCGGCTCTTCCAATACTGAAAATCTGCTCCGTCGAAATAGGGAGGACGATGTTGGTTGCTACTATGAAAGCCTAGAGGTTCCACTGTACAAAAATTTTGTACAAAGGTCTGAACCTTTTCCTAGCTACCATGTGTTCTTTTAAATTAAATTTTGGATCGCCTGCGGAACTTAACACGTTTGATCCAAAACTTAATCTATTTATTCTTTTAGGTTTTGACTTGGATCTCCTGCGGAACTTAACACGTTCGACCCAAGTCACCTTAAGTTATTAATTCCATTAAATATTAATTTCCATAATCGGTTCCCAGTACTGACGTGGCGAGGCACATGGCCTTCTTGGATATGGGAGCAACCACCACCGACTAGACAAAACCTTTTATAGAAAGCTAATATTTAATTTCCTAAAATAACTTTAGGTTAACCGAAAAGAACAATCAAATCACAAGAAAAAAAAACAAAAGAACACTATATCGAAAACAAATTCGAAACTCTAGAATCGTATGCCTCTTGTATTTAATATTATTTCCAAAAATAACTAGTATGATGCGGAAAGAAAAATTACTAGTTATACCTTTTAGAAAAACCTCTTGATCTTCTACCGTATTCCTCTTCTAACCTCGGATGTTGTGTGGGCAACGATCTTCCGAGATGAGAACCACCAAGCACCTTCTTCTTCCTTGTAAATTTTGGCCATCAAAACTTCTTCTAGGATGAAGAGGTTCGGCCACCACCACCATGCTCCAAGGGATGCTAGAAACAAAGCTTTCTTTCTCTCCTTCTTCTTCTTCTTCTCTAAACTTGATCCGGCCACCATATGGGTCTCCACAAGAAGGATGAGGTTTGGCCATCAAAGAGAAGAAAGGAGGAGAGGATGGCCGGCCACACCAAGGAAGAAAAAGAGAGAGGAAAAATAATAGAGTTGTTTGCCATGAAGGCACCTCTACCCTCTCTTTTATAATCCTTGGCCTTAGCAAATAAGGAAATTTAAATAAAAATTTCCTTAATTCTTTTGCCATTGATAAGGAAAATTTATTTAATTAATAATAATAATTTTTTTTCTCATCAACAATGTGGCCGGCCACTTTAAACCAAGCAAGGGAAATTTAATTCAATCAAGAATTAAAACTTTCTTAATTTGTTTCCGGAAATTTTATAAAAAATTCTCTAATAATTTTCCCTCCATGATGGTCAATAAAAAGGAAATTTTATAAATTAAAATATTTCTTTTAAACATGTGGATAAAAAGAAAGTTATCTTTAAAAATTAAAATCTCTTCCAATCTACAAATAAGGAAAGATATCTAATCTTTTCTTAATCCTTGTAGAAGCTTTATAAAAGAGATATTTAATTTTTAAACGCTCTTTTAAATCATGAACATGATTAAAAGGAAAGTTTTTACCAAAATTAAAATCAACCTTTTAATCTACAAATAAGGAAAGAGATTTGACTCTTCTCTTAATCTTTTGTAGAATCTTATAAAAGGAAAGATTTAAATTTTTAAACTCTCTTTTAAATCATGTTATCCACATGAGAAAAATTTAAAAAATAAAATTCCTTTTTATTTTAATAGGGCCGGCCACCTATGCTTGAGTTCAAGCTAGGGCCGGCCACATGAATTCACCCATGAACCAAAACATGGTCGGCCCTAGCTTGGTCTCCAAGCTAGCTTGGCCGGCCCCCTATAGGATGGGTAAGAAGGTGGGTATAGGTGGGTATAGTACTCTATAATTAAGAGGCTACGATAGGGACCGAGAGGAGGAATTGGTTTTGGTCTCCCGATAAAATTAAGCATCCCATGTTCACCCCGAACACACAACTTAATTTTATCAATAATAATTCATTCCACTAGAGAATTATTATTGAACTACCGCACCAATCCCAAATTATATTTTTGGGCTCCTTCTTATTATGAGTGTGTTAGTCTCCCTGTGTTTAAGATAACAAATGTCCACTAATTAAGTAAGTTACTGACAACTCACTTAATTAATATCTAGCTCCAAGAGTAGTACCACTCAACTTCATCGTCATGTCGGACTAAGTCCACCTGCAGGGTTTAACATGACAATCCTTTTGAGCTCCTCTTGGGGACATTCTCAACCTAGTATCTCTAGGACACAGTTTCCTTCTATAATCAACAACACACACTATAAGTGATATCATTTCCCAACTTATCGGGCTTATTGATTCATTGAACTAAATCTCACCCATTGACAAATTAAAGAAATAAATATCAAATATATGTGCTTGTTATTATATTAGGATTAAGAACACACACTTCCATAATAACTGAGGTCTTTGTTTCTTTATAAAGTCAGTATAAAAGAAATGACCTCTAATGGTCCTACTCAATACACTCTAAGTGTACTAGTGTAATTATATAGTTAAGATAAACTAATACCTAATTACACTACGACCTTCAAATGGTTTGTTCCTTTCCATCTTGGTCGTGAGCTACTGTTTATAATTTACAAGGTACTGATAACATGATCCTCTGTGTGTGACACCACACACCATGTTATCTACAATATAAATTAATTGAGCAACTACATTTATCACAAATGTAGACATTTGACCAATGTGATTCTTATTTCTAGATAAATGTTTATACCAAAAGCTAGGCTTTTAGTATACACTCTAACAGACGATTGGTGCTGAATCCTTCCTTCATGGCCATCTTCTTGCTCCTTAGGATGTTAGTCCAAATGAAGAGCACCAGGCTCTGATACCACTTGTTAGGATCTTAGATGGCTAGAGGGGGGGTGAATAGCCTCTTAAAAACTTAAACACAAATTTCTACAAAGAAACTTGTTAGCACAGCGGAATTAGGAAACTAAAACAAAGAGGAAACAAGCACACTAACACACGGATTTACGAGGTTCGGGGATAACTTGCCCCTACTCCTCGGCGTGTCCGTAAGGTGGACGACCCCTTGATCTTCGGTAGATCACACCCCGGATAAATTCCGGCTAAAGATCCTCCTTCTCGGTGGAGTAACCTCTCCACAAAGTCTCAAGAAATATATATGTTAAAACACAAGACTTACAGAGCTCGGTGGCAAAGAAGAATGAACTAATGCTTACAACCACGCGAGGATCAGTGGAAACAGAGAACTCACAGATAGCAGTTTCTCACCCGAGAGCTCAAGAACTTAGCACACCTCAACGATCAACAGAACGTTTTTTTTTTTTCTACTTTCTTGCTTTCTTGTTGTTCTTTCCTCTTGCTTTTTACTGCTTCTTAAGCCCCTGTTCTCTGCTGTCACGGATCGTGGTCAAACTGCACAGAATCATCGCTGCAGCCAATCCCTCTTCCTCCTTACCTGGTTCTCTGAACTCACACCAATGAAATCACAGTCTTCACTGGTGTCTTCTGAGCTCGAACCAATCACCAGGAGTCAAGCGGATCGCAGCCAGATCACACTAGTAGCCGTTGATGCTTCAAATGCACCATGCGCCGCGAATCACAGCAGAAAGGCCATTTGTCGTATTCCTCTTATGGACTTAATTTAAAATTAGGCTTGGAATGATACCTGTGATCCTGCAAACTCAAAAGCTAACAGTACAGAGGGTTATATCACATGAATCAGGCAGATCAAATGCAGTGGAGGAATCGCAGAAACAGCGAACAAATCTGATTGTGTGTGGATTGGTCACCAGACCGATCCATGGACCGATCAGGACATATCCTGATCGGTCATACTTTGTCGACGGTCGTGGAGACCGATCGGGGCTATGGATCGGCCTCCACGGCCGATCCCCGCCTTCTCTCTTAATACCATCTCCGATCGGTCTCTCAAGACCGATCGATTACCTCGAGCATCGAGTGTTTCGATCGATATACTGATCGATCGATTACACTCGATGTGCATCGAGTGTTTCCGATCGGTTACGGACCGATCTATGGAAACTTAGTTTCACGTCTGCCGACCGATCCACTGTCTTATGTATCACTGGATCGGTCTGCCGACCGATCCAATGTACCATGGAATGTCCACTTAGGTCCCTCTCTGACCTAATCCGGAGAACAAACTACCGAGCCCTCTCCGACTTCGTCCGGTCCAGAGAACGAGCTACCGAGCCCTCTCTGACCTAGTCCGGAGAACGAGCTACCGAGCCCTCTCCGACTTCGTCCGGTCCAGAGAACGAGCTACCGAGCCCTCTCTGACCTAGTCCGGAGAACGAGCTACCGAGCCCTCTCCGACTTCGTCAGGTCCGGACGAGCCCTCTCTGACCTAGTCCGGAGAACGAGCTACCGAGCCCTCTCCGACTTCGTCAGGTCCAGAGAACGAGCTACCGAGCCCTCTCTGACCTAGTCCGGAGAACGAGCTCTCTCCGACTTCGCGTGTCAAGTTTCCAACTTGGACTTTTCCCTTCCACTTGATCAACCTTGATCATTAATCAAACTGAGTTTAATTAACATCTGATACAAACTTAAATCCGTGTCAACATCAAAACAACAGCCAAGTCAGACTGTATCAACACATCTCACTATCGGTTCAACTAACCGATTGATATAGGTGAGAACCATCTACTCAAGGACATTATTATACTTAGTTTATTTGGCACCAATACAAGTAAGTATAATAACCAAAATCCAAATGCCTTTATTTATATAGAATATGATACAATAAGTCCAAAATACAATCATCAAATGATTGGCTCTAGGGTTCTAGCTAACAATCTCCCACTAGCACTAGTGCCAATCAGTGTAGGCTCTAAGCCCAAATGACCTAGTGTGACCATCATGCTTCTTCTGTGCCAAAGCCTTGGTCAAGGGATCTGCGATGTTAGCCTCTGTAGGTACTCTGCAAATCTTCACATCTCCTCTCTCGATGATCTCTCGAATGAGATGGAAGCGCCGTAGTATGTGTTTGGTTCGCTGGTGTGAGCGAGGTTCCTTCGCCTGTGCTATAGCTCCATTGTTGTCACAATAGAGCTCAATGGGGTCAGCAATGCTAGGAACCACCCCAAGTTCAGTGATGAACTTGCGGATCCAAACTGCCTCCTTTGCTGCCTCTGATGCAGCAATGTACTCGGCTCTATTGTAGAATCAGCTACTGTATCCTGCTTCGAACTCTTCCAGCTGACAGCACCACCATTAATGCAAAATACGAACCCCGACTGCGATCTATAGTCATCCTGGTCGGTCTGGAAGCTAGCATCACTGTAACCCTTTACAGCTAGCTCATCATTACCTCCATATATCAAGAAATATTCTTTAGTCCTTCTTAAGTACTTAAGAATATTCTTAACCGCTATCTAGTGACTTTCACCTGGATCTGACTGGTATCTGCTTGTCATGCTCAAAGCATACGAGACATCAGGTCGAGTACATAGCATGGCGTACATGATCAATCCTATGGCTGAGGCATAAGGGATCTGATCCATGCGGTCTCTCTCCTCTCTAGAAGAGGGACCTTGAGTCTTCGAAAGACTCATGCCATGTGACATCGGCAGAAATCCCTTCTTGGAGTTCTGCATGGCAAACCGAAGGAGTACCTTGTCAATGTATGTACTCTGACTTAGGCCAAGAAATCTCTTAGATCTATCTCTATAGATCTGTATCCCTAGAATGCGGGATGCTTCACCTAAGTCCTTCATTGAGAAACAAGTCCCTAGCCAAGTCTTGACAGACTGTAGCAAAGGGATGTCTTTCCCAATGAGTAGTATGTCATCCACATACAATATGAGGAAGACAACTATGTCCCCTACAACCTTCTTGTAGACACAAGGCTCATCTTCGTTCTTGATGAAACCAAACTATTTGATTGCATCATCGAATCGAAGATTTCAGCTCCGAGAAGCTTGCTTTAGTCTATAAATGGACCTATGCAGCTTGCATACTCTGCTAGTATGCTGTGGATCTACAAAACCCTCAGGTTGTGTCATGTCAGAAACGCGGTTTTGACATCCATCTGCCATATCTCATAGTCATGGTAGGCTGCAATAGCAAGCATGATCCAAATGGACTTAAACATCGCTACTGGAGAAAAGGTTTCATCATAGTCAATACCATGAATCTGCTTGAAACCTTTAGCTACCAAGCGACCCTTATAGATAAGTCCATCCATGTCAGTCTTTCTCTTAAAGACTCACTTACACCCAATGGGTTTTACCCCTTCAGGTGGATCAACCAAAGTCCATACTTGGTTGGTGTACATGGATTCCATCTCGGATCTCATGGCCTCTAGCCATTTCTCTGAATATGGTCTCATCACAGCTTCCTGATAGGTGGTAGGCTCATCCTCTATGAGCACAACGTCATCATGGTCAGACAAGAGAAATGAGTATCTCTCAGGCTGACGACGTACCCTATCAGACCTACGAAAAGGTATGTCTACTTGAACTGGCTGTTGTTCCTCAACTCCTTGTGGAACAACATCATTCACAACACTTTGTGGTTCCAGTTCAATTTCCATCGAGGCATCAGTGCTATTGTTCGCATCTTGAACTTCTTCAAGATCGAACGCGCTCCCACTAGTATTTCTAGAAACAAAGTCCCTTTCTAGATAGACCCCAATCTTTGCCACAACTACCTTGTGCTGACTGGGAATGTAGAAGTAATATCCCTTAGTTTCCTTGGGATATCCAATAAAGTAGCACTTGTCGGATTTGGGTCCTAACTTGTCTGAGACTTGACGTAGAACGTAAGCCTCACAACCCCAAATCCTCATGAAAGACACCTGGGCATCTCTCCCAGTCCATATCCTATATGGTGTCTTTATCACAGTCTTGGATGGAACTCGGTTGAGTATAAAAGCTGCCGTGTCTAGAGCATAACCCCAAAGGTATGTCAGAAGATCTGTGTGACTCATCATAGATCGCACCATATCTAATAGGGTACGATTCCTCCTTTCGGATACACCATTCCACTGTGGTGTTCCAAGAGGAGTGAGTTGGGATAGAATCCCACACTCAGCTAGATAGTCACGAAACTCATGGCTAAGGTATTCTCCACCTTGATCGGATCGAAGTATCTTAATACTCTTGCCAAGCTGGTTCTGTACTTCATTCTTGAATTCTTTGAACTTTTCAAAGGATTCAGACTTATGTGTCATCAAGTACACATAACCATATCTACTGAAGTCATCAGTAAATGTGATGAAGTACCTATAACCGCCTCTAGCAGCAACATTGAAAGGGCCACATACATCACTATGTATGAGTCCTAACAAATCAGTCGCTCTCTCGCTGTGCCCACTAAAGGGAGTCTTGGTCATCTTGCCTCGTAGGCATGACTCGCATACCTCATATGATTCAAAATCAAATGAGTCCAGTATACCATCCTTATGGAGCTGGGATAAGCGCTTGTCATTTATATGACCTGAGCGACAGTGCCAGAGGTAGGTTTGGTTCATGTCATTAGATTTGAACCTCTTGGTATTTACGTTATAGATAGGGCTCTCAAGGTCTAGAATATAGAGTCCGTTTATCAGAGGTGCACTACAATAGAACATATCGTTTAAATAGACGGAACAACATTTGTTCTTTATAGTAAACGAGAAACCTTTCTTGTCCAAACAAGAAACTGATATAATGTTCTTAGTTAATGCAGGCACATAATAACAATCGACTAACTCTAGTACAAGCCCAGAGGGCAGAGATAGAAAGTAAGTCCCTACAGCAACAGCAGTAACCCGTGCTCCATTGCCTACTCGTAGGTCCACCTCGCCCTTTGTCAATGCCCTGCTATTTCTCAGCGCCTACACATCAGTACAAATGTGAGAAGCACATCCAGTATATAATACCCATGATGTAGAAATAGATAGATTGACTTCTATAACATATATACCTGAAGTGGAAGTCTCACTTCGCTTCTTCTTAAGATCCTCCAAGTATACCTTGCAGTTCCTCTTCCAGTGCTCGGTCTGACCGCAGTGGAAGCTGGTAGCATCCTTGGCGACCCTTCCTTTCGGCTTCAGTGCCTTGCCTTTCCCCTTGGCTTGGGACTTTCCCTTGCCTTTGGGCTTGCCCTTGCCCTTATGTTTCTGAACCATCAGAACAGTGTTGGGCTTAGCCTTCTTAAGGTTTAGCTCAGCAGTTCTTAACATGCTGAGCAGCTCGGGCAGTGGCTTGTCAATCTCGTTCATATTGTAGTTTAGAACGAATTGACTGTAGCTATCCGGCAAGGATTGCAAGATCAGGTCAGTGGCTAGCTCTTGGCCAAGAGGGAACCCCAACCTTTGTAGGTTATCTATGTACCCAATCATTTTGAGTACAAATGGGCCTACTGGAGCCCCGTCTGACATCTTGCACTGAAACAGTGCCCTTGAGATCTCAAATCTCTCATGCCTCGCTTGACCTTGATACAGTTGACAAAGATGTTCAACCATATCGTAAGCGCCCATTAACTCGTGTTGCTTCTGAAGCTCAGAGTTCATGGTCGCGAGCATTAGACATGACACATCTAATGCGTCATCTTGATGCTTCTTGTAAGCATCTTTGTCAGCTCGCGGGGCATTGGCAGGAGGAGCCTCCAGAATGGGCTGCTCCAGAACGTACAGTTTACGTTCCTGAGTGAGAACTATTCTCAGGTTCCTGTACCAGTCCAGGAAGTTTGCTCCGTTGAGCTTGTCCTTCTCAAGGACATATCGCAGGGAGAAGGTGTTCGTATTTGACGTCATGGTTATCTACAACAGAATAAAAGCAGAAATAAATATCATATTCTTAATCATTTAATTAGGCCTTTAACTAAATGATGCTCCCACTGAATTCTATAATTCATGTGGGACAAGATCCACATCATACTAACCCTTGAGTTAGCTTTGGCTAATACGCCCAAGATTTAGTATGATCAGTAGGTAACGATTACCAATTACATCCCTATGCAACTCTTGTTTATAGGATAAAATCCGCATTTATATTAAAACTCGAGTTAGCTTTGGCTAATACGCCCGAGAGTTAATATAAACGTGATTTTGTCCTACCTTTCCAACCATTGGAAGAATGCCTATAGTTATACTCGATCCAACCGAGTTAACTAGGGATACTCAATCTTATTAAGTTTATACTCGCTCATGCGTTGATAGGCGGGACCAAGATTGTCCCTCCGCACCCTACCAAGATAGTATGCGTTGCTATGCTTTGGCAGATTCAACAACATCATGCGATCGAGGTAGTGATGGGTATCACTGCATGGTAGGCATTTTGAGTTGTCGTGATTTAGATCTAATCTAAATGATGTTGTATCATATACTCGAAATAGATCTAATCTAATCGATAGAGTGCATCTTGTACACGATGTAGATCTAATCTAATCGTAAGGGTGCATCTTGTGCACGATTTAGATCTAATCTTAATCGCTAGGCACTAATTAATTACTTAATTAAACATGCATCATATACACAAGTAATTAACTAAGTTTTGTGATTAGTCATGGCCCTACTACGATCTTCTCAAGCCAATGAGAAGATCTAAGGTCAACTTCTCAAGCGCCTTCCTTTTGACCACCTTGTGTTGCTCGCGCCCTCCTCGTAACTCCGTCTTGTGTGGACTTCCACCGCTTCAAAATTACATTACAATTTTTGAAACTTGAGTTACATTCGAGTCTAAACCTCATTACAACCAGAATAAAAAAGAAAGCACGACGCGCAGGTCGCGAAAAATAAAATAAAAATAAAATTACAAGCACGCACAACACATAACGGCACGCAGGCCGTATTATGAATTACAACACAATATCCAAATCTAATTTGGGTCATTTGGGCCATGACTATCACAAAATTAATATATAATTCAAAATTATATATTTTCGTAATTTTTCTGTAATTTTTCATAATTTTACAGATTTTATGAGTAAATTTTTCCCGGCGGTCCTTATTAGCGATTTCGGGCGCAATCGCGGAGCAAATCCCCTTGCGGGGTTAGGGGCAGTACCCCTACCCGCGATCTAACCATCGTGAGTTGCTCCTAAGCGATCCAATAGCGCCTAAGCCCACTGTCCCAAAACGTTTTGGGTCGAAACGATGCCGTTTCGGGAAAAACTTCTCGGTAGTCGAAGCCTACAAGTGTATAAACACTTGTGCTTTGCTTCTACGAGAAAAATTACTCTTAAAACTATAAAAACCATAAATTTACAGAAATGTACAGAAGCTTTAATTTTTCATAAAAATCAAATTAAACTCGTACAAGCTTCGCACGTGGCTCTGATACCACTGTTGGATTTTTCGGGCCGCGAAAACCGCTTTTTCGCGTCGCGGAAACCCCGAAAGCCCCTAGCCATGGATCCGTGTGAAGAAAATTTACGAAAAACTTACGAGTACGAGTTTACTATCTAGATCTACACTTAGATCTACATGTTTAGAAATTTACCCTTGTAGTGAAGCCCTTCGCGTTCCCGCTCGTCCAAACGGTGCCGGATTTCGAGAGTGTCAAAATAGACACTCCTCTAGAAGTATCCACACGAACTAATTAGGTGGAGAGAAACTAAACAAAGGTGTGCTAGCACCCTTGATCAGCCACGGCAAGAAGAGGAGAGGGAGAGCTTGAGAGGAAGAAGATGCAATAATGATCACTTGAATGAAAATGAATCCATTTTCATTCAAATTGTGGCCGGCCACATTTCCCAAATGTAACCCCCTCATTAATGCATTAAGTTGTCATCAAAGAGGGAATGTAACCTCCATGAGGTGGCACTCACTAGTAACTCCCATGAGGTGGCAACCATGATGATGTGGAATAACATCATTGGTCCATATCAATGCCAACTCACCAATGAGGTGGCATAAAGTCAAGTCAAACTTGACTTTTAATCTTCCTCTCAAGTCAAGTCAAACTTGACCAAATCTCTTCCATGGTTGATCGAATCCAACCATTTGATTCAAGCCAACTTAATATAATGAATCTAATTCATTTAATTAAATTGATTCAATGAGTCAAAATCTAAATTAGACTCATTGAACACATGAATCAACTTGAGTCAAACTCAAGTTAGCCCAATTAGGATTACTCTTAATCCAATTTGATTCATCAAATGAATCTAATCCTCTTGGTTCATCATATGAACCTAATCTCCATCTAATTGTCCTAAGTGTGTGACCCTATAGGTTCTTGTAACGTTGGCAATGCCCTAAACCCATTTAGGAGCATAAGTAATGAGCGGTATCTAGCAACACATCATTACTACCCAAGTTACAAGAAATGTCGAGATCCAACATCACCTTGTGACTACTAATTGTGACTCCTCACAATATATGACAAGTGTCCTTCTATCCTAGACATCTAGATTGGTCAATATGAGGCATAGACCGTGTCATCCTCTGACCAATCTAAATCTTGAACTCCAAGTAGACTCACTAAATCAAATGAGCTCAATATCCCATATTGACTCATTTGGGCATGGCCATGCACTTCGTGGTCTCACTCTATCAAGAATATCGATGTCTCTCCCGTCATATAGGAGGGATAGATCCCATCTACATCACTCACATCCCTCTGCATAATTTGTTATATACCCAGTAATCGCCTTTATAGTCCACCCAGTTACGGGTGACGTTTGACGAAACCAAAGTACATAACTCCTTATGTAAGGATCTATGGTGACTTCAGGTCTAAGGACTAGTAGTCATACTAATAGCCACATGAGAAAGTATATGACACTCATATAACGATCCATGATACTTTCTCATGGTGGGTCATTCAGTATACATTCTTTAATGTATACCCATGTGTTAACTTGATATCTCTATATTCATGACTTGTGAGATCAAGTCATCGAGTTGACCTACATGCTAGTCTTATTGCATTAACATTGTCCCTGAATGTTAATACTCGACTAGGAATGATTAAGAGTAGTGTTCCCTATATCATCTCACTATCGGTTCAACTAACCGATTGATATAGTTGAGAACCATCTACTCAAGGACATTATTATACTTAGTTTATTTGGCACCAATACAAGTAAGTATAATAACCAAAATCCAAATGCCTTTATTTATATAGAATATGATACAATAAGTCCAAAATACAATCATCAAATGATTGGCTCTAGGGCTCTAGCTAACACTTTCATATATGTGGGATTGACACTAGAGGACCCTTAAAATAGCGGATCTATTTTTTATTTTTTTAATCTTGATAGCTTTGAGCTTGGATTGAGACTCAAGTGGAACCTAGATAAATCGCAAATATGGAAGTTTTTTGCAAGAATTTACTTTTTGTTGGATATATGTAGGGGTGGGATCTGGTCGGGACCCGTCTCGTAACCCCCTTACCCAATACCCATCCCGATAAAAATTGGGATTTTTTTCTCTCGATCTCGTACCCGAAAAGTGTCGGGACTCGAATGTTCAGGATCCCGAATATTCGGGATTGGGTAGGGACCCGTAAGAATATCCCAAAAAATATTTTAAAAAAAATCTATGGAGACTCAAACAATTTTTTAGTACAATACAAATAAATTAAAACGATTTCATGGTACATAACCATTAAGAATTAAAATATCTTCCTAGGACATCATAAATGTATTAAAACTAATAAAAAAAAACTAAAACAACTACTTAGTTTATACTTTATACCTAATACAAGAAAATCCAAAAATAAAAGTTATCATGGCAGTCATTATATCAATAATGAATTGATGATATAGTGACATTAGTCCTTAGAAATGCTTGGATTCAACCTACAGAAAAAATATCACAAAAATTATTCTTTATATCATTTTATCAGTCTTCATATGCTAAAATAAACTAACTGACTATCTTCTTCACACGTTGCCAATAAATTATTTAGAAACAAAATTATGATGAAGTATGAGAAAAATGGAGAGACAAAAAAAATAAACATAATGGTTAGATGCTTAAAATATAAAAATAATATTTTTAATATAAAAAATAATATTATAATATAATCGAGTCGGGACGGGATTCTCGTCGGGAGAAAAAAAATTTCTGATAGTGAAAGGGATGGGATTCGGGAAGGGTCGGGATTTTTTCCAACCCTAGATATATGTGAATGGAGAAGAGTTGGAAGAGGGAAGAAGTTCCATTGTGAATGGGACTTTAGTCCCGCATTGGGAGTTTTAAGGCATTTTAGTTGGTTTTTATTGATTCACATGCTTTGATGATGTAAACAAATACATGAGAGATGCTTTCTCTCACACGTGGATGTACAGGGGGAGTGCAAATCCAGGGCCTGGATTGCATTAAACCAAGTTGACTTGTGTGCTAAGGTTTCTCTACCTTCGGTAGGTACCGAGAATGAGTCTTTCTCATAGTAGAGAGTGTCGTGTGTGGATCCTTGGTTAGTCGCCTCTTATTGAGATGGATACCAAGTAAATTCTTTGTGTTAACGCTATGAGTCTTGTTTCGAGTTTTATTCTGCTGCAAATCATCACGAAGCACGATGAGCTATTCACCCCCCTCTAGCTACAAATCAACTCTAACAAGTGATATCGGAGCAAGGTTGCTCTTCACCGGAATCATCGCCGGAAAGGGCAACAAGCTAGAGGGAGAAGAAGTTGAAGCAAATTTCAATAAGTCAAAAACTTCATCAAAGGCTATGCTAATGATTTGAAGCTCCAAGAGATTCAAAAGGTAAAATTCTCAAAAAAAGCAAATGGAGCCAAGAGCAAATTCAAAGAAGCGATGCTAATGATAAAGTGACCAAAGTATTGGTCAACATATTGCCGAGCAACACTTTGAAGCAAATAGGAGAATTTGAAGATACCAAGGAGCTATGGAGCAAATTGGCTAAACTCCATGAGGTCTCCTCCACTATACCAAACCAAGAAGAATTCAAAGAGAGCAATTCATTGAATCAAGAGAAGGAAGAGGACTCCAAAGTTGAGAGATGCTCAACTTCGAAGAAGAAGTCCAAGGAGCTTCATCTTCAAAGGAGTGCAACCAAAAGAACAAAAAGGGGGCATACTCTTTATTTTATGTGCAAGAGAATGAAGATGAAGAGGCCTCCGCCTCTAAGATTTAGGGGGAGAGTCATCCATTAACATCGGAGAAAGAAGAAGTTTCTACTTCTAGGTCAAATGGAGAGGAAGATGATGCCGCCTCCATAAGTCAAGAAAAATCAAGTGGAGGATCATGTGTCATCCCTACAAGCAAAGGTATAACAATTTCAATTGTTAATAATAAAAATCATATCATTTGTTTTGAGTGTAGGGAAAGAGGGCACTACAAGAGTAAGTGTTCTAAATTGGCCAAGAAAAAGGGCCAAGTGGCACCGAAGGGAAAAGAGAAGCATAAGGAGATCGACCCCGTGACAAAGAAGAGTAAGGAACACATTGTTGATGCAATATTCCCTAGGTCAAGGTTGACCTAGTTGACTAAGCATGAGAAGGCTCAAGTTTGAGTCTTGATGTTTGGGTTTCGATGTTTGACAATACATTGACAAGACGTGGAGATTGCAGGTGCAATCATTCATTTAGGGAGATTATTGGAACAATTCTCCATTGGTCAAGGTTGGTCAGTTAGATATTGAAGAAGAGTCAAGTAGGTCAAGACTGACTGGATACTTGACTGAGAAGTCCTGGTGAGTGAAGTCAGGCAGTTGGAAAGTCCTGGTGAGTGAAGCCAGGTGAAAGACCTAGTGAGTGAAGCTAGGCAGAGGAGAAATCCTAGTGAGTGAAGCTAGACAGTATGAAAACCCTAGTGAGTGAAGCTAGGTGAAAGTCCTAGTGAGTGAAGCTAGGCAGAAGGGAAGTCCTGGTGAGTGAAGCCAGGCACGTGGAAATCCAGGTGGGTCAAGGCTGACCGGACACCTAGTATCGGTAAGTCCAAGTAGGTCAAAGGCTTGACCGGATACTTGGCACGAGGAGAAAAGTCCAAGTGGGTCAAAGGGATTGACCAAACACTTGGTGAGGAAGTCCTAGTGGGTCAAGGGTGACCAGACGCTAGGCATGATGTACCAACAGGTCATGGTTGAACGGATGTTGGATTTATGGGACTTTAGACTTGTTTGGGCAAGAAATCATGAGCTGGATCAATCAACCGATCGATTGCCTCATGCACAATCGATCGGTTGATCGATTGGGTGAGTCCCCACGAAAATATCCTTCCCAATCGATCAGTGGATCGATTGGGAAGTCGACGCAGTGGCATAGAGCGTCTCCCAATCGATTAGGAGCCTCCAATCGATCGGTCGATCGATTGGGAGCTGGGATTTCGCCCGATAAATCCTGGATCGATCGGGCAATCGATCCAGGAGATTTCTATATAGCACAGAGGCGCTCTGGATCGATCGGCCGATCGATCCAAAGCCTCCCCAATCGATTGGGAGCAATCCAATCGATTGGGATTCGACCGTTAGTGCAAGTTTTAGGCGTTGGCGTGTGATTCCTTCGGTAGAGCTTCCATTCTTCTCTACAATGAGACACAACGATTTCTCTACTTTCACAGCCAGATCTTGAAGGATCTTGGAGACAAGTGTAGGTACACTTCCAAGGTTCAAGAGGCAACAATAAATAATAAGTAAGCAAGAAAAAGAAGCGCTTTACTTGTATCTTTTGTATTTTCTTCTTGTATGAGTTGTATTTATTGTGTGGGTTTGTACAAGGCTCCGCCTTCAGTAGTTATCGTAAAGGAGTGTTTTCATAGTGGAGAGTACTCATGTGTGTGGATCCTTGGATTAGTCACCTCTTCTTGAGGTGGATACCAAGTAAATCCTTGTGTTAGCGTTGTATTTTTGTTTCTTGTACATTCCGTTGCATATCATCACCAAGAAGCAAGCTACAAGCGCGCGACGAGCTATTCAACCCCCCCCCCCCCCCTCTAGCTACATTTCGACCCTAACAAGTGGTACAGAGGGAGGTCGCTCTTTACCGGAATCATCGCTGGAAGGGGCAACAATGCTATAGGGTGAAGAAGTTAAAGCAAAATTCATCAAGTCAAAGATTTTATCAAGAGCTCAACTTCAAGATGGAATTCTGAGATGGACTCGAATTCGACATGAGGGTGCCTCCACCATTTACTATGACGAGCTTTGATTCTTGGAAATCAAGAATCGAGAATTTCTTGATGATGGAGATTGAGCAATGGTTTACTCTAATGGAAAGCTTCGAAGCTCCAAGAAATTCAAAAGGAAAGATCCTCAAGAAGAGCAAATGGAGCCAAGAGCAAATTCAAAGGAGCGAGGCAAATGACAAAGTGACCAAGCTATTGATCAATTTATTGCCAAGCAATATTTTGGCTCAAATTGGAGAATTCAAGGATGCCAAGGAGCTTTGAAGTAAATTGGCAAAGATTCATGAGATCCCCTCCATTGTACCAAATCAAGAAGAATCCAAAGAGGGTGACTCAATAGATCAAGAGCAAGAGGACTTCGAAGTTGAGAGATGCTCAACTTTCGAAGAGGAAGTCGAAGAAGCCTCATCTTCAAGGGAATGCAACCAAAAAAGCAAGGAAGGAGCATATTCCTTGTTCCATGTACAAGATGAAGATGAAGAAACCTCCACCTCTAGGATTGAGGCCCTCTCTTGCAGCACAGAGGGGGAGAGACCTTCATTGATACCGGATCAAGAAGAAGGAGAAGCTTCTACATCCAGGTCAAGTGGAGAAGAAGATGATGCATCCTCCAAAAATCAAGAGACATCAAATGGAGGATCAAGTGTCATCCCTACATGCAAAGGTATAAATGTTTCAATTAAAAATAAAAAACATATTATATGTTTTGAGTGTAGGGAACATGGACATTACAAAAGCAAGTGCCCTAAATTGGCCAAGAAGAAGGGCTAAGTGGCCCCAAAGGGCAAGAAGAAGCCTAAGGAGACCACTCCCATAATAAAGAAGAGCAAGGTGCACATTGTGTGCTTTTTGTGCAATCAAAAAGGGCATTACTGAAGTCAATGTCCTAAGGGGAAGAAAGCGGTCAAAGCTAAAGGAGGAAGCACAAGTCAAGGGGGAGCTTCCAAGGTAAAACCCAAGGTATCATTTATTGAGTCTATCCCCTTGAATAATGATAAAAAGCATGATAGCTCTAATTTATTTCATTTTAATGCTATTTACCGTAAAAATAGGAAGCATGATAGAATTAAAGAGAATTATGTAGCCTATCATGCTAAAACCACTCAACCTAAGGTTAGAAGGGTAGAAAACAATTTAGGCAATAACTCTAAGGATTCTAGGTTTTGCCTAAGAAAAAGAAAAATCAAGGTGTTAGTGAAAAATCTAATGTTTAGGTGTTACGGAAAGAAAATCATGTCTTAAGGTCAAGACTTGATAAATTGGAGAGGACCCTTAGAAAAATTACAAATGAAATACAAGGGTTCAAGAATCAAAACCTAGGTCTAGGAGTACAAAAGTCATCCAAGGGTCATAGAGGTTTGGGATACAAACCTAAAATCAAGAAGGATTTTCCTTCTTATCATAGGGTTCCATATAGCTATGGAACCAACCGTAGGTCTAGCGGTCAAGTCAAAAATACTAAGAAAGTTATCCCTAAGAGTATTTTTGTGACAAATGTGACTAAGACTTCAAAGAAGTATAAGAAAGTCACTAAGAAGGTCACAAGGGAAGCAATCCCTAGAGTTGACCTGGAAAAGGTGATCAAGGCTTCTAAGAAGCCTAACAAGGTCACTAGGAAGGTATCTAGGGAAGTTATCCCTAGTGAGTACCTAGAACATCTAAGGAGCACTAATAAGTTTTGGGTTCCTAGGAGCATTTTCTCTACCCCTTATGGGTTAGAGAGTGTCAACTCTAATTGGAAGGGTAGTTAACCCAACTTTGATGAAGTTGACACTCGAAGAGCATTTTCAAGGTCTTTATTAACCTTGAAAATGAAGTGGATTTTCATTTACTCTTTAAAAGAGTAAATGTGCTATAATTTGAAATTTTTGATTTTATCTTAAATTGACACAAATTGTGAAAACATAAGAAATATTAAGTTGGAGTTTTGGTATTTTCTTAGGGATTTTAAAGGTAAATCTAAGCCTTAATTTTAAGCTATTACTCTTTAAAAGAGTAAAGTATGTCAAACATTGAGGAATATATTTAATTTTAATTGGCACAATTTAATCATGGGTTAGAGAAATGTCAATTTGGATTTTGGCATTTTCAATTTGGATTTTGGCATTTTCATGATTAGATAAGGGGTAATCTAGGTTAATTTTAGGTTTGGCTAAGGATTTAAGGACACTTAGATAGATAATCTAGGTACTTTATTTAAGCTAAATTACCATACTTTGTTTGCCCATCACATCCATGACATCATTTTTGCATTCATGCTTTATTATGAAAATCACAAAATACCATGTCATGTCATACATACATCATGTAGCTATGAGATTTTTTTTTAAAAAAAAATCATTTATTCTTGATGTATGCTATAGCACATCATGCATTATCTTTAATTCCTTACAATTAAGGACAAATGACATTCGCTAACAAGTAACATCCTTGGTGGATATTTAAAATTCTTAAAATGCCTATATAGAAATGCATGATCCCTAATTTAGGGCAAAACCAAACTTTACATCTCATAAAGACTTATAAAGTGACTTGTATGTGTTTTAGTGCATATTAGATACAAGTGAGATGATAGGATGATGAACAAAATTCAAGATATTAATTTAGTGCATCTAGTTGAGTTTTATGTGTTGGTTGCTACTCGGAAAACCTAGAGGTTCCACTGTACAAAAATTTTGTACAAAGGTCTGAACCTTTTCCTAGCTACCATGTGTTCTTTTAAATTAAATTTTAGATCGCCTGCGGAACTTAACACGTTTGATCCAAAACTTAATCTATTTGTTCTTTTAGGTTTTGACTTGGGTCTCCTGCGGAACTTAACACGTTCGACCCAAATCACCTTAAGTTATTAATTCCATTAAATATTAATTTCCATAATCGGTTCCCAGTACTGACGTGGTGAGGCACATGGCTTGCTTGGATATGGGAGCAACCACCACCGACTAGACAAAACCTCTTATGGAAAGCTAATATTTAATTTCCTAAAATAACTTTAGGTTAACCGTAAAGAACAATCAAATCACAAGGAAAAGAAAAAAACAAAAGAACACAACATCGAAAAACATATTCGAAATTCTAGAATCGTAAGCCTCTTGTATTTGGTATTATTTCCATAAATAACTAGTATGATGCGGAAAGAAAAATTACTAGTTATACCTTGTAGAAAAACCTCTTGATCTTCTACCGTATTCCTCTTCTAACCTCGGACGTTGTGTGGGCAACGATCTTCCGAGATGAGAAACCACCAAGCACCTTCTTCTTCTCCTAGCTAGGTTCGGCCAATCACAAAGAAGCTTCACCAAGGACGAAGAACAAAACACCAACCAAGCTCCAAGGGATACAAGCTTTCTCTCCTTCTTCTTCTTCTTCTCCAAGTAGTATCCGGCCATCACAAGAACTCCAAGCAAGAGATAAGTTTCGGCCACCACAAAAGAGGAAGAAAGAAAGAGGATGGCCGACCACAATAATTTTCTTCAAGGATGAATAATTTCGGCCACCACCAATGCTCCAAGGGATGCTAGAGATGAGACTTGCTTTCTCTCCTTCTTCTCCTTCCTTGATCCGGCCACAAACAAAAGCTCCACCACGAAGATAGGTTTCGGCCAACAAGAGGAGAAGAGAGAAAGGGAAGAGCCGGCCACCACACCAAGGAAAAGAGGGAGGAAAAATAATAGAGGTTGTTCACCATGAAGGCACCCCTACCCCTTCTTTTATATTCCTTGGCTTTGGCAAATAAGGAAATTTATTTGTAATAAAATTTCCTTAACTTTCCTTGACAACAATTAATTAAGAAAAAATTAAATAAATTTTCCTAATTAATTGTATGTGGACGGCCACCTCATGTAGAGCAAATAGGATAATTTTAATCAACAATTAAAACTTCCTTTTTTGTCTTTGGAAATTTTAAAAAATAAAATTTCCTTTTAAAATCCCTTCATGGTTGATAAAAAGAAATTTCTATAATTTTAATTTTCAACATGTGAATAATTTTTCAGAGAGAAAAAATAAAATATCTTTCCAATCTACAAATAAGGAAAGAGATCTAATCTCTTTCTTTTAATCCTTTTGTAGATCTTTTAAAAGAAAGATATTTTAATTTTAATTCTCTGTAATAAATTATATCTTCCACATAATAAAAATTCAAATTAAAATTCTTTTTAATTTAATGGGGGCCGGCCACCTAAGCTTGGGTTCAAGCTAGGGCCGGCCACCCATGAACCAAGGCTTGGCCGGCCCTAGCTTGAACCACAAGCTAGCTTGGCCGGCCCCTTTCTCATGGGTACGAAGATGGGTATAGGTGGGTATAGTACTTTATAAATAAGAGGCTACGATAGGGACCGAGAGGAGGAATTGGTTTTGGTCTCCCGATGAAATTAAGCATCCCGTGTTCGCCCTGAACACACAACTTAATTTCATCAATAATAATTCATTCCACTAAAGAACTATTATTGAACTACCGCACCAATCCCAAATTACATTTTGGGCTCCTTCTTATTATGAGTGTGTTAGTCTCCCTGTGTTTAAGATAACAAATGTCCACTAATTAAGTAAGTTACTGATAACTCACTTAATTAATATCTAGCTCCAAGAGTAGTACCACTCAACTTCATCGTCATATCGGACTAAGTCCACCTGCAGGGTTTAACATGACAATCCTTATGAGCTCCTCTTGGGGACATTCTCAACCTAGATCACTAGGACACAGTTTCCTTCTATAATCAACAACACACACTATAAGTGATATCATTTCCCAACTTATCGGGCTTATTGATTCATCGAACTAAATCTCACCCATTGATAAATTAAAGAAATAAATATCAACTATATGTGCTTGTTATTATATTAGGATTAAGAGCACACACTTCCATAATAACTGAGGTCTTTGTTCCTTCATAAAGTCAGTATAAAAGGAAGGACCTCAAATGGTCCTACTCAATACACTCTAAGTGTACTAGTGTAATTATATAGTTAAGATAAACTAATACCTAATTACACTATGACCTTCAAATGGTTTGTTCCTTTCCATCTTGGTCATGAGCTACTGTTTATAATTTATAAGGAACCGATAACATGATCTTCTGTGTATGACACCACACACTATGTTATCTACAATATAAATTAATTGAACAACTACATTTATCATAAATGTAGACATTTGACCAATGTGATTCTTATTTCTAGATAAATGTTTATACCAAAAGCTAGGCTTTTAGTATACATCCTAACATTAGGTTCATCAAAACATATAGTTATATGTTTTCCAATCATTGGGAAAGCTAATGTGCAAGTCATGTACATTGAGCCCAAAGAACATGGTTAGATATTGGTTTTGAAAATAATTTCAAATACACTTTGGAAAACTTTGGTGAAGACTATCTTTTGATAGTAATCATCATTGAAAAGTTAGGCACAAACTTGAAGAAAACACTAAAATTTTTGTAAGTTTTCAAGTTTGTGTCAATCTTTAAAAATAGGAAGTATTTTCATAGAAAACTATTTTTCCTTGATAGTGTATATACCCTAAGTAATGTCTACACAAATTTTCATGATTTTTAGAAGTTTGTAGAATTTTTTTATCAGTTTCTGAATTTTGCTGAAATCAAATTTCAAGAAATCAGGGCTTCAATCGATCACTCGATCGATTGAAGTGCCTCAATTGTTCAGGCGATTGATTGAGAAGGGGTTTCTCACGAACAGAAGCCCAGTGGATCGATCGACCGATCGATCCACATTGCTTCAATCGATCCGTTGGTCGATTGAAGTGCTAAATTTGGCTGGGAAAGCTTGTTTTCAGCATTTTAAGCCATTTTTAGTCTAGGTAACCATTCCTAACCCCTTGAAACATATTTGTATACATTTAGGGGGAGTTTTCATGATGAAAACAAGATTGGATTGGTTAAGGAAGACTAAGTAGAAGTTTAGGTTGAGGTTTGGTTTCATTATTGATTTTTTGAACCTCAAAACTTCTAACTTTGGGTTTCCTAAAGATTTAGAGATTCCAAGTCATTATTGGTACAATAACAGAAGTTTGAAGCATGTCTTTAGGGGGGAGTTACTCTTTAAGGACATGGAATTTATTTTCCTACACCATTGAAGGTGGTTAAACCTTCGTTTAGAAAAACAAATTGCTCAAGGTTGAGCATGGAAAAACAATGGAGAGTGGATATCTTCATTGAGGGGTTATGGATGCTCTAGGATGAGCATCATAATGTGGAGTACTGCTCCAGGGTGACCATTTAATACAGTGAAGGGTATGAGACTTTCATTGTTGGATGGGTTAATGCTCAAGGGTGAGCATTGAAGAAAATGAAGGGTATGGGACTTTCATTATGGTGTTGTGAACAACGAGTGAAGTTGTGAACAACGGTGAGTAACTCTTCAGGGGGAGAGTTCTTTTTAATGTGTGCCAATAGGGGGAGAATGTAGGGTTTAAGTTAGGTCTTCATTACCTAAAGAGGGAGTTTGCCCTCTAGAAAAGGGGGAGAATGAAGGAAACCCTCATTCATGCCTTGGCATGAAGAAAGTTAAGGCTATGGGATTTGCCTAACTTAAAATGTATTGTCAAACATTAAAAAGGGAGAGATTGTTAGTGCGATATTCCCTAGGCCAAGGTTGAACCGGTTAACTAAGCTTGAGAAGGCTCAAGTTTGAGTCTTGATGTTTGAGTTTCGATGTTTGACAATACATTGACAAGACATGGAGATTATAGGTGCAATCATTCATTTAGAGAGATTATTGGAACAATTCCCCGTTGGTCAAGGTTGGGCAGTTAGATGTTGAAGAAGAGTCAAGTAGGTCAAGACTAACTGGATACTTGACTGAGAAGTCCTGGTGAGTGAAGTCAGGCAGTTGGAAAGTCCTGGTGAGTGAAGCCAGGTGAAAGACCTAGTGAGTGAAGCTAGACAATATGAAAACCCTGGTGAGTGAAACTAGGTGAAAGACCTAGTGAGTAAAGCTAGGTAGAGGAGAAGTCCTAGTGAGTGAAGTTAGGTAGTATGAAAATCATAGTGAGTGAAACTAGGTGAAAGTCCTAGGCAGAAGGAAAGTCTTGGTGAGTGAAGCCAGGCACATGGAAATCTAGGTGGGTCAAGGCTGACCGGCCACCTGGTATCGATAAGTCCAAGTGAGTCAAAGGTTTGACCAGATACTTGGCACGAGGAGAAAAGTCTAAGTGGATTAAAGGGATTGACCGGACACTTGGTGAGGAAGTCCTAGTAGGTTAAGGGTGACCAGATGCTAGGCATGATGTAGCAACAGGTCATGGTTGACCGGATGTTGGTTTTAGGGGACTTTGGACTTGTTTGGGCAAGAAATCATGAGCTGGATCGATCAACCGATCGATTGGGCCCACATGAAAATCTCCTTCCTAATCGATCAATGGATTGATTGGGAAGCCGATGTAGTCACACAGAGCATCTCCCAATCGATCAACCAATCGATCGGGAGCCTCCGATCGATCGGTCGATCGATTGGGAGCTGGGATTTCGCGTGATAAGTCCTGGATTGATCGGGCAATCAATCCAGGCGATTCCTATAGAGCATAGAGGCGCTCTGGATCGATCGATCGATCGATCCAAAGCCTCTCCAATCGATTGGGAGCAATCCAATCGATTGAGATTCAATCGTTGGTGCAGGTTTTAGCCATTGGCGTGTGATTCCTTCCGCAGAGCTTCCATTCTTTTCTATAACGAGACACAGCGATTTCTCTACTCTCACAGCCAGATCTTGAAGGCTCTTGGAGACAAGTGTAGGTACAATTCCAAGGTTCAAGAGACAACAACAAACAACAAGTAAGCAAGAAAAAAGAAGAGCTTTACTTGTATCTTTTGTATTTTCTTCTTGCGTGAGTTGTATTTGTTGTGTGGGTTTGCACAAGGCTTCTCCGTCTTTGATAGTTACCGTAAAGGAGTGTTTTCATAGTGGAGAGTGCTCGTGTATGTGGATCCTTGGATTAGTCACCTCTTCTTGAGGTGGATACCAAGTAAATCCTTATGTTAGCGTTGTATTTTTGTTTCTTGTACATTCCGCTGCATATCATTGTTGGAATGTATACTAAAAGCCTATCTTTTTGTATAAACATTTACGTAGAAATAAGAATCATATTGGTCAAATATCTACATTTATAAGCTAAATGCAGTTATTCAATTAATTTATATTGTAGATAACATAGTGTGTGGTGTCACACACAGAAGATAATGTTATCAATTCCTTATAAATTATAAACAGTAGCTCACGACTAAGATGGAAAGGAACAAACCATTGGAATAGTCGTAGTGTAATTAGGTATTAGTTTATCTTGACTAATAAATTACAATAGTACACTCTGAGTGTATTGAGCAAGACTATTTAAGGTAAGTTCTTTTTATACTGACTTAATAAAAGAACAAGACCTTTTTTATTATGGAAGTGTGTGCTCTTAATCCTAATATAATAACAAGCACATATATTTAGTATTTATTTCTTTGACTTATCAAAGGATGAGATTTAGCTCGATAAATCAATAAGTCCGATAAGTTGGGAAATGATATTACTTATAGTGTGTGTTGTTGATTATAGAAGGAAATTGTCCTAGGAATCTAGGTTGATAATGTCCCCAAGAGGAGCTCATAGGATTGTCATGTAAACCCTGCAGGTGGACTTAGTCCGACATGATGATAAGGTTGAGTGGTACTACTCTTGGAGCTAGATATTAATTAAGTGAGTTGTCAGTAACTCATTTAATTAGTGGACATTTGATATCTTAAAAACAGGGAGATTAACATACTCATAATAAGAAGGAGCCCAAAATGTAATTTGGGATTGGTGCGGTAGTTCAATAATAATTCTTTAGTGGTATGAATTATTATTGATGAAATTAAGTTGGGTGTTTGGGGCGAACACGGGAAGCTTAATTTCATCGGGAGACCAAAATCAATTCCTCCTCTCGGTCCCTATCGTAGCCTCTTATTTATAATGCGTTATACCTACCTATACCCACCTTCTTACCCAACCTTAGGTGGCCGGCCAAGCCAAGTTTGGAGTCCAAACTTAGGCCGACCAAAGCTAAAGGGTTGAGCCATTGTGGTGGCCGATCAATGCTTGAAGCTCAAGCTAGGTGGGTCGGCCACAAGAAAATAAAAAGATTTTATTTTTAAAATCTTTTCTTATGTGGATATCATGGTATTAAAAGAAAGTTTAAAATTAAAATTTTTCCTTCTGCAAAAGATTAAGTGAAAGGTTTGATATCTTTCCTTATTTGTAGTTAAAAGGAAGATTTTAATTTTTATAAAACTTTCCTTTTTTTAACCATCTTAATGATTTAAAAGAGAGTTTTAAAATTAAATCTTTCCTATTATAGTTTCTACAAAAGATTAAGAAAAGATTTGATCTCTTTCCTTATTTGTAGATTGAGATGAAGATTTTAATTTTAAAGATAACTTTCCTTTTTGAAATCATCCACATATTTTAATAGAGAGATTTTAATTTATAAAATTTCCTTTTATAACCAACCATGAAAGGAAAATTAATAGAGAAATTTTTATTTTAAAAATTTCCGGAAACAAATAAGGAAGTTTTAATTTGTGTTTAAAACTTGCCTTATTTGGAGCATATGATGTGGCCGACCATAGCATGGGTTAAAAGGAATTTTTAATTAAATTTTCCTTATTAACCTATGGCAAGGAATATAAGGAGATTTTAATTATAATTAAATTTCCTTATTTGCTAAGACCAAGTAATATAAAAGAGAGGGTAGAGGTGCCTCACCTCACAACACATATTCTATTATTCCTCTCTCTTTTCTTCCTTGGTGTGGCCGACATTATTCTCTTCTCCTTTCTTCTTCTTGTGGCCGAACCTCAACATCTCTTGGAGCTCTTGTGGTGGCCTGATTTTTCTTGGAGAATGAGAGAAATGAGGCTTTGCTCTTGCATCCCTTGGAGCTTGGTGGTTGGTGGCCGAACCTCAGCCTTTCTTGGAGTTATTGAGGTGGTCGAACCTTGCTTGGAGAGGAAGGTAGCTTGGGTGGATTCTCGTCTCGGTAGATTGTCGCCCACACGACGTCCGAGATAAGAAGAGGAATACGATAGAACATCAAGAGATTGTTGTTTACAAAGAAAGGTATAACTAGTAATTTTATTTCGCATCATACTAGTTTTCTTTGTATAATTTTTGAAATACCAAACACAAGAGACATATGATTCTAAGTTTCGAATTTGTGATTCGATTGTTCCTTTTAGTTAAACCTATGGTTATATAAGGAAATTAAATATTAAATTTTGTTAAGAGGTCTTGTCGAGGCAGTGGTAGATGTTGCCATACCCAAGAAGGCCAAGTGCCTCGCTATGTTTAACTTGGGAACCGATTTCTGAAATTAATATTTAATTGAATTTGTAACATGGGTGGTCAATAATGTTAAGCATCGTTTGAGATCTAAGTCTAAACCTAAAAGAACAGATAAATTAAACTTGGAATCAATAATATTAAGTTTTGTTTGCGATCCAAGTTTAATTTCTAAAGAACACAATAGGTTGTTAGGAAAGGTTCGACACTTGTACAAAATTTTTGTACAGTGGAGCCGGTACGATCTTCCGACTAGCAACCAACAATTGATATCAGAGATAGGGTTTGCCTTTGTGTGTTTGGTTTTTAGTTTAATTATGCACATGTCATACATAATTTAGGCAAGATAATAGTAGGATGTGCTAACTTTGTGGTTACAGGCTCCAACTATTATGACTTATAGATATTATGTGTGATTGGACCATTGGACATGTCAAGGACATTTTATTGTGTGTGCATGATTGTAATATTAAATATAGCAGGAGCTGTACTAGTTATTAGGATTTTACATTTTTGTTTCGATCTAGATTACATGTACATTCCTTTGTGGAATATAGGATCGATATATGTAAAATTCTTTTTCTGTCGTGGATCGTATTCTTGTGAGGCATGGTACTATTTGTGGACCAGAGGCACAGTGAAAAAGGAAGCAAGATAGATGCGGCGACTATACCCGATTGCTGTGGCTAAAGAAGGTTGCAATTAGGGTTGACAGCACACGGAGGACAGTGATGGAAATGACTATAATAGTTAGAAAATTAATTTCCATATTTATTGCTTTTATTTACTGTGATGTGTGTGATGTATGCTTGCATAGTTAAAATTCCTTACCTTGAATAACTAAGTGGGAGAGGGATTAGTAAATAAATTCCACGGTCTCCATTACTGGTTTGTAAGTGATGCGACAAACTTACGTGTTGGCTCTGAGTGCCTCCCTCCCCATCGGATGAGTTTGTTTGCAGATCACTAGATCAAATTTCCTTTATGGATGGTTATAGGAAATTAATTAGGAGTGTGTGATCTTCCCCATCGGAAGGGGCACAATCTTATTTAATGGACTAAGTATCAAGTAATGGTATACACTTAGGCACATTTAATAATATTCTCCCCATCGGAGTCACTGCTATTATTTGTGTGACCAAAGGAAAATCAACTATTAATTTGTCATAAAGATAGGTTGACAAGATAATAAAATTAAAACCCTCTCTTACAAATGTGTGATTTTATATACGTCCACACTATTGTGGCATATAAAATTCACGGTGTATGAGGTAATTTTATTTGTCAGGTTGACAAGAAAATAAAATTAATGGGTAAAACCCCTCTTACAAATGTTTGGATTTGCATACGTCCACACTATCGTGGCATACAAAATTCACGGTGTATAAGGTAATTTTATTTGTCAGGTTGACAAGAAAATAAAATTAATGGGTAAAACCCCTCTTACAAATGTTTGGATTTGTATACGTCCACACTATCGTGGCATACAAAATTCACGGTGTTTGAGGTAATTTTATTTGTCATAAAGAGAGGTTGACAAGATAATTAATGGGTAACACTCTCCTCATATAAATGTTTGAATTTGTATACGTCCATACTGTCGTGACATACAATATTCACTGTGTTTGAGGTATTGGTGAATTTAAATGATATTGTTTGAGGAATCAATATTATTTTAAATTCAAAGTTTGGACCAAATATTTGATCAAAGACAGACCAACTATTAATTTTATTTGTCATAAAGTTAGGTTGACAAGATAAAATTAATGGATAAAATCTCCTCTTAAAGTTTGAATTTGTATACGCCCACACTAACATGGCATACAAAATTCATGGGGATTTTGAGGTGTTGGTTTTGACTAAATATTTTTGTGATTCTTAGGATTTCAAATGTTTATCAATCCCTTAGCTGTTGTACTATAGAATAGACTTAGTAGTCTCAATTATAATGATTGGAAATAAGACTTGGACATTAAGGTGGACTGTTCTCATAGGAAGAGAACAATATAGGAATAGTAGTTGGAACATATTTAGTGATGTTATCTACCGGTACCTGGCGTGTAGATATGATAACCACTGATCATGTCTGCAAATCATTACAGGGGAATGCTATAGAAGTAGTAGCTGTTGCAGTGGGAGATGTTTATAGGAATAAAATATTGGTTTTAAAAAATTGTCTTTACGTACCAAGTTTTAGAAAGAACTTGATTTCAGTTTCTAAATAATACAAGGATAGATATTCTGTCTATTTATGATAGCAAAGGTGTTATCAAGATAAATAGGAAACTTATTTGTTTTGGTACGTTCGTTGGCAATTTGTATACTCTAAATTCAATAACTCCCACGATGTAAAAAATGGAAATTAATAACACATCTTCTAATAAGAGAAAGGAACCTTCGGAAATGAATCAAACATATCTTTGGCATCTAAGGCTAGGTCATATTAACTTGAGTAGGATTCAAAGACTAATAGCCGATGAACTCTTGGGTTCATTAGTGTTGGAAAATTTTTTAACTTGTGAATCTTGCTTAGAATCTAAAATGACCAAAAGACCTTTTTAAGGCCAAGGGGTATAGAGCCAAAGATGTGTTGGAACTGATTCATTCTGATTTGTGTGATCCTATATTTATCCAGGCAAGAGGTGGTTTCGAATATTTTATCTTTTTTTATAGATGACTATTCGAGATATGGATATATTTACCTGATGCGCCGCAAGTGTGAATACTTTGATAAGTTCAAAGAGTACAAGGTTGATATGGAGAAACGTCATGGTAAAAGTATCAAGACACTATGGTCTGATCATGGTGGTGAATACCTCTTTGGAGAGTTTAGAAATTACTTATCAATGGTCGGGATTCAATCCCAATTGTCTGCACCTGGTACACCCCAACAGAATGGTGTGGCAGAACAAAGGAATATAACTCTTATGGAAATGGTGAGATCGATGATGAGTTATTCAGAATTACCAAATTTATTTTGGGATATGTCCTGGAAACAACGGTGTACATTCTGAATATGGTACCTTCTAAATCAGTATCCTTTACTCCCATGAAATTATGGAATGAGTGTAAGCCTAGTCATATTCGGATATGGGGTAGTCCAGCACATGTGCTAAAGGGAGATACTGACAAGTTGGAATCACGTACAAAAGTTTGTCTGTTTGTAGGATATCTTAAGAGAATGAAAGGTGGTTTGTTTTATAATCCTAAAAATCAGAAAATCATTGTTAGCATCAATGCTCGATTTTTAGAGGAAGATTATATAATAAACCATAAGCTCATGAGTGAAATTGTTCTAGAAGTAATGAGATAGGACATGCCTACTTTAGTACCAACAGTACAAGATGAAATATCATAAGAAATTGCAACACGTATCACAAATGATACACAACAACAGACAGTGTCTCGTCGTAGTGGGAGGGTTGTTAGACAACCTAAAAAATTCATGTTTTTGGGAGAGTCGTAGGACTTGAACCCTGGTGAACATGAACCTGATCCCCGGACATACGACGAAGCACTCCAAGATAAAGATGCAGTATCTAAGCAAAGAGCAATAAATAAAGAATTAGAATATATGTATTCTAATAAAGTCTGGGAGCTTGTAGAATCATTAAATGGTGTATAAGCCATTAGGTCTATAATAGAAAAAGAAGGACAGACGGGTAGGTGGAAACTTTCAAAGCAAGGCTTGTTGGAAAAAGGGTATTGATTATAAGGAAACCTTTTTCACCGGCAGCCATGCATAAGTCTATTCAGATTCTTTTATCTATTGCTGCTCATATGGATTATGAGATATGGCAAGTAGATGTCAAGATAACTTTCCTTAAAGGAAGTCTTGAAGAAAGCATCCATATGAAGCAACCAGAGAGGTTCATTGCAAAGGGCAAAGAGCATCTTGTATGAAAGCTCAATCGGTCTATGGACTGAAGCAAAGCTTCCTATGCTTCAGCTATAAGAAGCCTAATGTATGCTATGTTGTGAACGAGACCAGATATCTATTTTGCTGTGAGCATGGTTAGCAGATATTAAAGTAACCCAGGACTGAGACACTAGATTGCCGTAAAACATATATTAAAGTACCTGAGAAGGACTAGAGATTATATGATAGTTTTCAAGGCAGATGAGTTGATCCCTGTGGGTTACACGGATTTTGACTTCCAATCAGATAGGGACAATAGTAAGTCGACCTCGGGATTTTGTGTTTACTTTAGGAGGTAAAGCCATAACAATAGAGGAGTGTTAAGCATAGATGTTTTTCGGACTCGACCATAGAAGCTGAATATGTGGCAGCCTCTAAGGCAGCCATAGAAGTTATATGGCTCAGAAACTTCATGATGGACTTAGACATGATTTCTAGTTTGCCCAAAAATTATTATAATTTATTGTAATAATAGTGGTGTAGTAGCAAACTCGAAGAAATCATAAGTCCATAAGGCAAGTAAACACAATAGAATGCAAGTACCACCCAATACGAGAGATCGTATAATGAAGAGAAGTTGTTGCCGCCTATATTGCATCAGGTGATAACCTAGGAGATCCTTTCACTAAGGCCCTTAAGGCAAGAGCTTTTGATGGACATGTTGAAGGGTTGGGAATCAGATGTATGGTAGGGTATATGATAGCATAGTCTTTTAGTATAAGTAGAAGATTGTTGGATTGTATACTAAAAGTCTAGCTTTTTGTATAAACATTTACTTAGAAATAAGAATTATATTGGTCAAATATCTACATTTATAAGTAGTTATTCAATTAATTTATATTGTAGATAACATAGTGTGTGGTGTCACACACAGAAGATAATGTTATCAATTCCTTATAAATTATAAACAGTAGCTCACGACTGAGATGGAAAGGAACACACTATTGGAATAGTCGTAGTGTAATTAGGTATTAGTTTATCTTGACTAATAAATTACACTAGTACACTCTGAGTGTATTGAGCAAGACTATTTAAGGTAAGTTCTTTTTATACTGACTTAATAAAAGAACAAGACCTTTGTTATTATGGAAGTGTGTGCTCTTAATCCCGATATAGTAACAAGCACGTGTACTTAGTATTTATTTCTTTGACTTATCAAAGGGTGAGATTTAGCTCGATAAATCAAGAGGCCTGATAAGTTGGGAAATGATATTGTTTATAGTGTGTGTTGTTGATTATAGAAGAAAATTGTGTCCTAGGAATCTAGGTTGATAATGTCCCCAAGAGGAGCTCATAAGGATTGTCATGTAAACACTGCAGGTGGACTTGTCCGACATGACGATAAGGTTGAGTGGTACTACTCTTGGAGCTAGATATTAATTAAGTGAGTTGTCAGTAACTCATTTAATTAGTGGACATTCGATATCTTAAACACAAGGAGATTAACACACTTATAATAAGAAGGAGCCTAAAATGTAATTTGGGATTGGTGTGATAGTTCAATAATAATTTTTTAGTGGTATGAATTATTATTGATGAAATTAAGTTGGGTGTTCTGGGCAAACATGGGAAGCTTAATTTCATCGGGAGACCAAAATCAATTCCTCCTCTCGGTCCCTATCTTAGCTTCTTATTTATAATGTGTTATACCCACCTATACCCACCTTCTTACCCAACCTTAGGTGGTCGGCCAAGCCAAGCATGGGCCGGCCAAAGCTAAAGGGTTGAGCCATTGTGGTGGCCGACCAATGCTTGAAGCTCAAGCTAGGTGGGCCGACCATAAGAAAATAAAAAGATTTTATTTTTAAAATCTTTTCTTATGTGGATATCATGATTTTAAAAGAGAGTTTAAAATTTAAATATTTCCTTCTACAAAAGATTAAGTGAAAGGTTTGATATCTTTCCTTATTTGTAGTTAAAAGGAAGATTTTAATTTTTTATAAAACTTTCCTTTTTTTTAACCATCTTAATGATTTAAAAGAGAGTTTTAAAAATTAAATCTTTCCTATCATAGTTTCTACAAGAGATTAAGAAAAGATTTGATATTTTTTCTTACTTGTAGATTGAGAGGAAGATTTTAATTTTAAAGATAATTTTCCTTTTTGGAAATCATCCACATGTTTTAATAGAGAGATTTTAATTTATAAAATTTCCTTTTATAACCAACCATGAAGGAAAAATTAATAGAGAAATTTTTATTTTAAAAATTTCCAGAAACAAATAAGGAAGTTTTAATTTTGTGTTTAAAACTTGCCTTATTTGGAGCATGTGATGTGGCTGGCCATAGCATGTGTTAAAAGGAATTTTTAATTAAAATTTCCTTATTAACCTATGGCAAGGAATATAAGGAGATTTTAATTATAATTAAATTTCCTTATTTGCCAAGACCAAGTAATATAAAAGAGAGAGTAGAGGTGTCTCACCTCACAACACATATTCTATTATTTCTCTCTTTTCTACCTTGGTGTGGCCGACCTTATTCTCTTCTCCTTTCTTCTTCTTGTGGCCGAACCTCAACATCTCTTGGAGCTCTTGTGGTGGCCGAATTTTGCTTGGAGAAGGAGAGAAAGGAGGCTTTGCTCTTTCATCCCTTGGAGCTTGGTGGTTGGTGGTCGAACCTCATCCTTTCTTGGAGTTATTGAGGTGGTAGAACCTTGCTTAGAGAGGAAGGTAGCTTGGGTGGATTCTCGTCTTGGTAGATCGTCGCCCACACGACGTCCGAGATAATAAGAGGAATATGATAGAAGAACAAGAGATTGTTGTTTACAAAGAAAGGTGTAACTAGTAATTCTATTCCGCATCATATTAGTTTTCTTTGTATAGTTTTTGAAATACCAAACACAAGAGGCATATGATTCTAAGTTTCGAATTTGTGATTCGAGTTTGTGTTTTTTTTTTCGAATTTGTGATTCGATTCTTTTTTTTTGTTGAACCTAGGGTTATATAAGGAAATTAAATATTAAATTTCGTTAAGAAGTTTTGTCGAGGCAGTGGTGGATGTTCCCATACCCAAGAAGGCCAAGTGCCTCGCCATATTTGACCTGGGAATCGATTTCCAAAATTAACAATTAATTAAATTTGTAACATGGGTGGATTTGGATCAATAATGTTAAGCATCGTTTGAGATCCAAGTCTAAACCTAAATGAACAGATAAGTTAAACTTGGAATCAATAATGTTAAGTTCCGTTTGCGATCCAAGTTTAATTTCTAAAGAACACAATAGGTTGTTAGGAAAGGTTCGACACTTGTACAAAATTTTTGTACAGTGGAGCCGGTACAATTTTTCGAGTAGCAACCAACAATCATCACCAAGAAGCAAGTTACAAGCATGCGACGAGCTATTCACCCCCCCCCCCCTCTAGCTACATTTCGACCCTAACACACATTGTGTATTTCTTGTGCCATCAAAAAGGACATTATAGGAGCCAATGCCCAAAGGGGAAGAAATCGATTAAGTTAACGGAGGAAGCTCATGTCAAGGGGGAGCTCTTAAGAGCAAATTCAAGGTATCATTTATTGAGTCTATTCCTTTAAGTAATGATAAAAATCATGTTAGGAATAGTTTATACCATTTTAATGTTATTTATCATGAAAATAAGAAGCATGATAGAATTAAGGAAAATTATGGAGCCAAGTCTTGAGGTCAAGGCTTGATAAATTAGAAAAGAGCCTAAAGAAAATGAAAAATATTCTTAAGGGTCAAAATGAGCAAAACCTAGGCTTAGATAAACAAGAGTTATTCGATGACCATAGAGGTTTGGGATACAAAGTCAAAGCCAAGAAGGATGTTCCTTCTTACCATAGGATTCCATATAGCTATGGAACTAACCCTAGGTCTAGGGGTCAAGTCAGAAATACAAGGAAAGTTATCCCTAGAAGTATTTTTGTCAAGACCAACATAACTAAGACTTCTAAGAAGTCAAAGAAAGTCACCAAGAAGGTCACAAGGGAAGCTATCCCTAGAGTTGACCTGGAAGAAGTGACCAATGCTTTTAAAAAGCCTAGAAAGGTTATTAGGAAGGTATCTAGGGAAGTCATCCCTAGTGAGTACCTAGAGCATCCAAGGAGCACCAATAAATTTTAGGTTTCGAGGAGCATATTCTCTACACCCTAGATGGGTTTAGAGCGTGTCAACTCTAAATGGGTAGGGTAGTTAACCCAACCTTGATAAAGTTGACACTTGGAGGTATTTTCAAGGGTTTTGTTAACCTTGAAAATGAAAAGGATAAATTGATTACTCTTTGGAAGAATAAAATGTGCTAAACCTTGAGGAAGTAGACTTAATTTTAATTGGCACAAATAGGAAAGAGGAAAAGAGATGCTAAGTTGGGTTTTGACATTTTCTTGAGAAAATAAGGGCAATTTAGGATCAATTTTAGTTTAGTTAAGGATTTAAGATACTTAGATAGATTATCTAGGTATATTTTATTTATACAAATTGTCATAATTGTTTGCCCATCATATGTCATGACATCATATTTTGTATTCATGCTTATTATGATAAACAAATAAAAAAATACCATGTCATGTCATACATACATCATGTAGTAATAGTATATTTTCTTTTGAAAAATTATTTCTTTTTGATGTATGTCATATTTCATCATGCATCGTTTTAATTTCCTTGTAATTAAGGACGATGACATTTATTAACAAGTGACATCCTAGATGGATGTACATGAATTAAAATGACTAGATAGATATGCATGATTCCTAGTTTAGGGCAAAACCAAAATCTACATCTCACAAAGACTATAAGTTGACTTATATGTGTTTTAGTATGCATTAGATATAAGTGAGATGTTAGGATGATAAAAAAGACTTAAGATGTTGATTTAGTGCATCTATTTGAGTTTTGATTTCATCAAAACACATAGTTATGTGAACTCCAATCATTGGGAAAGCTAATGTACAAGTCATATGCATTGAGCCCAAAGAACATGGTTGGAAATTGGTTTTGAAAATCATTTTAAATATACTTTGGAAAACCTTGGTGAAGACTATTTTTTTTTTTAGTAATCATTATTGGAAAGTTGGACACAAACTAGAAGAAAATATTAAAGTTTTCAATAATTTTCAAGTTTATGTTAATCTTTGAAAATAAGGTGTATTTTCTTAGAAAAATATTTTTCCATGATAGTATATACCCTAAATAATGTCTATAAGAGTTTTCATAATTTTTAGAATTTTATAGAATTCTTAGGGTATTTCTAAATTTCACTGAAATTAAATTTAAGGAAATCAGAGCTTCAATCGATCAGCTGATCGATTGGAGGGCACCAATAAATCAGCTGATCGATTGGGATGTGTTTTCCGTG
The DNA here is from genome assembly GCF_018446385.1 of Zingiber officinale. Classification (NCBI taxonomy): domain Eukaryota; kingdom Viridiplantae; phylum Streptophyta; class Magnoliopsida; order Zingiberales; family Zingiberaceae; genus Zingiber; species Zingiber officinale. The sequence goes on from NC_055998.1 coordinate 68,774,430, forward strand.
AGCAGAAGCTCACTGAATTGATCAACCGATCGATTCATTCATACCTGAATTGATCGGGCAATTGATTCAAAGGCATCTCCCGCGATCAGAAGCTCGCGAAATCGATCAGTGGATCGATTGAACAAGTGGCAATCGATTGAGTCCCAACCCAATCAATTGAAAATGTTGATTTTGGTTGGAAAAGTCTGATTTCAGCACTTTAAGTCATTTTTAGTCTTTTTAACCACTCCTAACCTCTTGGAATATATTTATATACACTTAAGGGTAGTTTTCATGATTAAAACAAGGAGAATTGGTTAAGGACCACTAGATTGAAGTTTAGGATAAGGTTGGTTTCAATATTGAATCTTTTAAACCTCAAAACTTCGAGTTTTGGATTTCCTAAAGATTTAGGGATTCCAAGTCATTGTTGGTGCAATGACAAAAGTTTGAAGCATGTCTTTAGGGGAAGTTACTCTTTAAAGACATGAAAATTAATTTTTCAAACACCATGCAAGGTGGTTAACCTTCGTTAGAGTAAATGCTCAAGGTTAACCATTGAAAAACAATGGAGAGTGGATATCTTCATTGTTGAGTTGTGGATGCTCTAGGATGAGCATTGTGAAGTGGTTATTGCTCAAGGTTGAGCATTGAACACAATGAAAAGTATGAGACCTTTATTGTGGTATTGTGAACAACATGTGAGGTTGTAAACAACGAATGAGTAACTCTTCAGGAGGAGAGTTTTTGATGTGTGACAAAGGGAGAGAATGTAGGGTTTAAGTTAGGCCTTCGTTACGTAAAGAGAGAGTTTACCCTTTAGGAAAGGGAGAGAATGAAGGAAGCTCTCATTCATGATTTGAGCTCACCCGAACCCAACTCTGACCTTCTTCTCGAGTAGCTTTCTTACCGACTTCTCATCCCTCGGACCACCGCGCGTGTCCTTATCGTCTGCCTGTATACTCTTCCGTATCACCTTGTCCTTCGGATGCACCAAGCTCATCGGCTCCTTTCTCGTGTCATCCTTCTCACTTGCTGCATTTTCTGCTCAACTTCTTGTGTTCCTAAGTTCCTGCACACTTAGACACAAGGATCAAATACAATAGAACCTAACTTAACTTGGTTGACCACATCAAAACTATCATGGGGTACTTACAATTTCAATGTTGATGCAATAGTGTCTTTAACATAAACAAGTCCAAAAAAATGCTTTTGTACATGACCATCTTTGTCAACAAATCTCAAGACAATTGACATTTGCTTCTTTTTAGATTCATCTCGAGTTTCATCAACGATGATACAAAATTTTGCATCACCAATTTCTTCTCGAATGACATTCATGACTTTAGCTGCTAATACTTGTAAAATTTATTTTTGCATTGTTGGTGATGTATATGATGCATTTCATGGAGCTTTGTCCAAAACTTCTACTACTTTGTCATTGTAAGAGGCTATGAAACTCAACAGTTCTAAAAAATTTTCATGATTGGTTGATGTTATGGACTCATCATGACCTCTGAAAGAACATCCTTGAAATGCAAGTCATCTAGTCACGCCAATTGAAGATTTCAAGCAAAGTCGATTATTAGCAACTTCTTGAGAAGTGAACTTCTCAAAACTTTGCAAAATATGTGATTATTGGTTCATGAGGTCTTCACATACTTTCTCACCTTTTTGATGAGGAGAAGTTAGATTTTTTCCAATATGTGCCAAAAATACATAAATTTTCCCATCTCTTACCTTCTTCCTGTTGGTTGCTACTCGGAATATCATCCTAGTTCCCCTGTACAAAAATTTGTACAAGCATAGAATTATCCTAGCTATCCATGTGTTCTACTAAAGTTAAATTTGGATTGCAAACGATGCTTAACATTATTAATCCAAATTTTCCCTTTAGAAGTTAAAATTGAATTGAGAACGAAACTTAACATTCTTACTTCATGTTCAACCGATGTGATCTTCCTAAGTTAAAGTATATTACAGAAGTTGATCAAATATCTATTTCAAGGATCGACTTCCAAATCAAACGTGGTGAGGCACTAGACTTTCTTGGGTATGTGATCATCTACCACTGCCTAGACAAAGTCTTTCAAAGGAATCAAATATTTAAACTTCTCACAGTAAATAAGGTTTAACAATAGAGACCTCAATAGAAACACATTATCGAAACATGAAATCAAAACGAAAATAGATAACAAAAATGATAATTAAAATCGATAACCTCTTGTGTTTGGTTTTTCAAGATCTATACAAAAGATGAATTAGTTATGATGCGAAAACTAATAACTAGTTATATCTCTTGTAACTTATAGACCTCTTGATTTTCTATTGTATTCCTCTTCTTATCTCAGACGTTGTGTGGGCGACGATCTACCAAGACGAGAATCCACCCAAGCCTTCTTCTTCCTTTCAAGTTTCGGCCACCAACTTTCTCCAAGAGATGATGAAGTTCGGCCACCAACTTTCCTCCAAGGGATGCTAGACAAGAGAACCTCCTTCTCTTCTTCTTCTCCTTCAAGCAACCGGCCATCAATAGATCTCCACACCAATATGCCGCCGGCCACCAAGAGGGAAAACAAAGGAGAAGAGAGAAAGAGTAAGGGTCGACCACCACCAAGGAAGAGAGGAGAGGAATAGAAGATGTATTGTTGTGAGGTGAGACACCTCTACCCTCTCTTTTATATTCCTTGGTCTTGGCAAATAAGGAAAGTTTTAAACATAATTAAAACTTCCTTATATTCCTTGCCAATGACTAAAAATAAAAGTTTTAAAACAAAAAATTAAAACTTCCTTTTCTTCTTGTCATGGCCGACCACATGCTTGTTCTCCAAGCAAGGAAAGATTTTAAACAAAAAATTAAAATCTCTCTTTTAAAAATTCCTTTTGTGGATAGTTCTAAAAGGAATGTTTTATAAATTAAAATCTTTCTCTTTTAAATCCTTTTATGGATATCTATAAAAGATAAGATTTAAAATAAAACATGGTTTCAAGAAAGGAAAGTTTTATCAAAAAATTAAAATATTTCTTTCACATTATAGATAACTACAAATAAAGAAAGATTTCAAATATCTCTTTTATTCCTTTATAGAAAGCTATAAAAGGAAAAAATTTTAAAATTTAAAACTCTCTTTTAAAACCAACATAGAAGGAAAGTTTTCAACAAAATAAAAACTTCCTTTTATTTCCTTTTATGACCGATCTAAAAAAAGAAAGTTTTATATTAAAATCATCCTTTTAAATCCTTTTAATGGATTTCTATAAAAGGAAAGATTTTACAAAATAAAACTTCCTTTTGAATTCAATGTGGCCGACCACCCTTGCTTGGGCTCCAAGCTAGGGCCGGCCACAACTTGAACCCATCTAACCTTGGTTTAGCCGGCCCTAGCTTGGGCTCCAAGCTTGGCTTGGCCGACCACCTTAAGGTGGGTAAGAAGTTGGGTTTGGGTGGATATAAAACTTAATAAATAAGATGCTACAAGAGGGATTGAGAGGAGGAATTGATTTTGGTCTCCCGATGAGCTTGAACTTCTCGTGTTCACCCCGAACACCCAACTCAAGTTCATCAATAATATCTCATTCCACTAAAGAGTTATTATCGCACTACCGCACCAATCCCATATTACTATATGAGCTCCTTCTTATCATGAGTGTGTTAGTCTCCCTGTGTTTAAGATATTGAATGTCCACTAATTAAATGAGTTATTGGCAACTCACTTAATTAATATCTAGCTCCAAGAGTAGTACCACTCAACCTTATCGTCATGTCGGACTAAGTCCATCTGTAGGGTTTACATGACAATCTTTATGAGCTCTTTAAGGGGACATCATCAACCTAGATTACTAGGACACAGTTTCATTCTATAATCAACAACACACCATATAAATAATATCTTTCCCAATTTATCGGGCCTATTGATTTAACGAGCTAAATCGCACCCTTTGATAAATCAAAGAAATAAATACTAAGTATATGTGCTTGTTATTATATCATGATTAAGAGTACACACTTCCATAATAACAGAGGTATTGTTCTTTTATATAGTCAGTATAAAAAGATATTATCTCAATTGGTCCTGCTCAATACACTCATAATGTACTAGTGTAATTTATTAGTCAAGATAAACTAGCTAATACCTAATTACACTACAACCACTCCAATGGTTTGTCCCATTCCATCTTGGTTGTGAGCAATTGTTTATAATTTATAAGGATCTGATAATATGATCTTCTGTATGTCTTTTCACACCATGTTATCTACAATATAAATTAAATGGACAACTATACTTAGCATAAATGTAGGCATTTAACCAATGTGATTCTTATATGTTTATACAAAAGGCTAAACTTTTAGTACACACTCTAACATTTCCATGAACGAAACCCGTTAATAGTAAATGCATCTAATCCAGAAGGCCCATCTTAAGTATGAAATACATGGCATGGTAAACAAAATGCAACATCTGCACTAGGAGAATATTCCAACCAAGATGGGAATAACTTAAACCATGATGCCTAAAAACTGTGAGGATGTTGTTCTCCAGACTTTAGATAATATGAAATCATACATTGATACGGACTAACTTTAATATAAGCTCTTCTAAATTCATCATGATTTTCAATGTGGTACTCCCATATTCCCGGTCACAATCTTGGATCATGTTCTAATGTTTGAATATCAAATATGTCATTGATTTCAACTCTTAAAGATTTTGCAGGATGATCTTCAGAATTCAAATGATTAATATCTATAGCTAGATTTGATTGAGATATTCAAATTTCATCATTCTTTCTTTTGAAGAATGAATTAATTGTTTGTGATTTTTTATCTAAAAAAATGATTACTCAAGTTCGAATCATTAATAAAATTATAAAATCACTCGTATACTTTACAAAATTATAACATAGATTAGGTAGTTAAAAAAAAGGATACATTTTCATATAGCATAACTTGTTAAATTTTATAAATATATTAGTGAATTAATTCATTAATCCAACAAGAAAATTTTGCATTGTGATGTAAACCACATGACTCACATTGAAATTAAGTAATCACCAAGTGATAATGTGATATATTAGTCTATTGATGCTGCAAATTTATAATGCATTGAAAAGTCACAATTGAGAAAGGAAAGGTAATAGCTTGGATTGCTTACCATGGGATGACCTTGAGCGGTCTCTAGAAGCGATAAGGGAAGCTGGAGAAGTATGATCGGCACATAAAAGACCATAAAATCTACTAAAAACTTCAACATACACTAAGAAAGATCTAGGACTATACCATCTTCCCTTTGTGTGAAGATCAGAGGTCTAAATAATGGAAGAAAGAGAAGGAAGCTATGAGATACGGAATGAAAATAGCGACCAGCGACCACCTTTAACATAGCGAAAAAGCTCGAGGTACGTGGCAGGTGGCCCCAAACCCTAACTTGATTCACAGTCCTCATCTTAATGTGGAGGATGACGCTTCTACCTAGTCTTTTGTACTGTTGGAACCCCAAGGTTGTTTTGGTGTGATCAACAAGTTAAGTTAGGTCCTGCGTTGTTTCTAACCTTGTGTCTAAGTGTGCAGGAGCTTAGGAGCACAGATACTCGAGCGGAAGACGCAGCTAGCGAGAAGGACGGCACGCTGTGCGTCCGAGGGACGAGGTGCTGCGGAAGAGTACACCGGCGGACGAGAAGGAAGTGCGCGCGGTGGTTCCGAGGTACGAAAGCCGGAGCGGAAGCGAAGGTCGGCACGGGGTGCGACCGAGGGACGAAGTCTGCGGATGAGTACGCTGGTGGACGAGAAGGGACACGCGGTAATTCCGAGGGACGAGAAGCCGGAGGGAAGCACGCTCGAGAAGACCGGAAGATGGGTTCGGGTGAGCCCTATTCCGGATGTCAGAGATCACCCAAGCAAGCGGAGCCGGAGCAGAAAGACCCGGACCAGAGGCGAGCTGAACCAGAGAAGAGAGCACGGACCAAAAGTCAACTGGGTTGACTTTTGGCTCCGGGGCGCCCGGAGCTGTCCGGGGCGCCCGGAACCGTCCGGGGCGCCCGGAACCATCCGGGGCGCCCGGAACCATCCGGGGCGCCCGGAAGGGACTTTTTCACAGGATCGAGCTTTGACTCGATCCAACCGTTGGGGGATAAATTTTATCCCCCCCAGGGCGCCCGGAACCCATCCAGGCGCCCCGACCAAGGCTATAAATATAGCCTTGGTCCAGAAGCTTTTAAAAACAATCACGATCATTCTATTTCCAAACACTTGTATGCTTTAGTTGTAGTTAAGCTTCTGTTTTCTGTGCCTAAACGCTGTAAGAGGCTTCTCCGCCTGAAGGAGTTTTTGAGCTTAATCTTCCTTGGATTAACAACCACATCGGTTGTAACCAAGTAAACATCTGGTGCCTCGTTTTCTTCTTTTATGCTTTTATTTATCTGCTTAATTCATTTTAAAAGTGTTAGCTTAATCGTTCGAGGAAGGGTTGTTTGTTTTTAATTGACAGGTTATTTACCAACCCCTCTAGCCGGCCCAACGGTCCTACAAGTGGTATCAGAGCCGAGTACGCCTCAGAAAGACTAACCGCCGTCTGACGCATCAAAACAATGGCCGGAGCTAGCGACTACCCACCAGCATTCGAGGGGGAGCTTGCTTCTTGGAAGCAACAAATGACAGTATTTCTTAACTCTGATATTGGTATTTCACTAATAATGAAAACAGGTTATGAAGCACCAAAGACAACGAATGGAGAAGAACTCGATCTACGCCTATGGAACAAGAAGCAACGTGACGCGTCAATGGCAAACGGTCGGGCAGAGTTTCACATTCTAACCGCAATACCAAATGAAGATTTCGATAGAGTTGGCGAATACAACAACGCAAAAGAACTTTGGGAAAAGTTCTTAAAACTCTACGAAGAACCAATTGAAGTCGTCCCTTCGATAGACATTGAGCCGTCATCAGAAGAATCCGAGATGGAAGAAATTACCGAGACAGCCCCAACAGCCGAAGTACATCCCGAGAGTGATGAAGGGGGAGAATCTTCGGATAAAAGCAACTCGACAGGGGGAGAATCAACTACCGAAAAGGTAAGTCAGGTATGGATTCGAACCTCTGATCAATTAAATGATTCAATCGAAAAATTGCCTGAAGAGTCTTTCGAATCAGAAATTGAATCATCGAAAGAATTTTTCGAATTAGAAAATCAATTGTCAAACTTGCCTTGCAAATTATTATTAAAAGAATTTTGCAAGTTAGAAATCTTGTCGAAAAACTTTTGTAAATTGCAAAATATTTTTTCAAAAGAGTTATGCAAATTAGAAATGATGTCAAAAACTTTCTTCGAATATTTTCTCGAATTACAAATTACTTTCTCGAAAGAGTTTTGCAATTCAGAAAATGAGACAACGAAAAAGTGTTTCGGATTAAGAAATCTATTATTAATAAATTCCTGCAAATTAGAATTTTTTTCTTGCAAATTACAAAACATTCTTTCAAACGAATTTTGCACATTGTCGAAAGAATTTTTTATAGCATCGAAAATTTTTATCAAGTTAGAATCTATGCTATCGAAATATTTTTGTGAACTTGAAATTCAAAAAATAATAGAAATTAACATGATACAAATTGTTGCATGTTTAATATTTTCTGCTGTTAATCTGAAAAAGTGTGACTTAAGAATTTCTGATAAATTAAAATGGAAATTTAAACCTTCTGATTAAAGCATAAAATATATAAATAAATAAATGCATAGAAAATTTCTCTTTATGTTATTAATTCTCTGAAATTTTCTTGCATAAAGCTTTCTGTTTAAAAACTTCTTAATCTTGATGTCGAATGACTTAGAAATTTATCTTGACTTAGAAATATTTCCCTGAAAATTATTGAAATATAGTTTCAAAATTTTTTTTAATGTCAACCCTTAGATTTCGTTTGTACCCCATTTTTATTGTGATCAAAGGGGGAGAAGGGAAAGTATAAGTCTAGGGGGAGGTAGACAAAATTGAAAATTAAAATGTTTGAAATTTAATTTTTTCTATCATGTTGCATGTTATTGCAATAAACTGTTTAATTTCATATCTATTGTTGACCCTAGCTTAACTTGGGTTGATCACACCAAAAAGGGAGATTGTTGGAACCCCAAGGTTGTTTTGGTGTGATCAACAAGTTAAGTTAGGTCCTGCGTTGTTTCTAACCTTGTGTCTAAGTGTGCAGGAGCTTAGGAGCACAGGTACTCGAGCGGAAGAAGCACTAGCGAGAAGGGACCTGTTGCGTCGAGGGACGAGTCTTTGGAAGAGTGAGAAGGAAGTGCGGTGGTGGTTCGTCTGGCGAGCGGAAGATTGCTCCGGAGCAAGAGACGCAGCTAGCGAAGGTCGGCACGGGTGCGCCAGGGAAGTCTGCGGATGAGTACGCTGGTGGACGAGAAGGGACACGCAGTAATTCCGAGGGACAAGCGGAGGAAGCACGCTTGAAAAGCCGGAAGATGGGTTGGGTGAGCCCTATTCCGATGTCGAGATCACCCAAGCAAGCGGAGCCGAAGCGGAAGACCCGGACACCGGAGAAGAGAACACGGACCAAAAGTCAACTGGGTTGACTTTTGGCTCCGGGCGCCCGGAACTATCCGGGGCGCCCGGAACCATCCGGGGCGCCCGGAAGGGACTTTTTCACAGGATCGAGCTTTGACTCGATCCAACCGTTGGGGGATAAATTTTATCCCCCCAGGGCGCCCGGAACCCATCCAGGCGCCCCGACCAAGGCTATAAATATAGCCTTGGTCCAGAAGCTTTTAAAAACAATCACGATCATTCTATTTCCAAACACTTGTATGCTTTAGTTGTAGTTAAGCTTCTATTTTCTGTGCCTAAACGCTATAAGAGGCTTCTCCGCCTGAAGGAGTTTTTGAGCTTAATCTTTCTTGGATTAACAACCACATCGGTTGTAACCAAGTAAACATCTGGTGCCTCGTTTTCTTCTTTTATGCTTTTATTTATCTGCTTAATTCATTTTAAAAGTGTTAGCTTAATCGTTCGAGGAAGGGTTGTTTGTTTTTAATTGACAGGTTATTTACCAACCCCTCTAGCCGGCCCAACGGTCCTACATGTACGGGAAACATGATCTGACCCGATAATAATTTAAAAACCTACGGATCATTTGCAAAGTAGTACCATTTAGCAGGATGAGGACTCAAGGAGGGATGGCAGAGCAGTACAAGGCGCCAGCGAGACCACTTTGGTCAGCGATGTGATCGGTTGACCGTCGACGAGATGAGCGTATTTCTGAGGACGTTCTCCTCATCCTCATAGACTGGGGGGAGGGGCAATGCACAGAGTTCCTTTGCCTCCTGGCTATATCTTATGCTGCACAACTCATGAGTATCATGTGTAATTATTTTTAAAATTTATTCTATAATCTAAATATTATATAAGTCTAAATCCTAAAATCTAAACCTAAAGTCTAAATTCTAAAAATTATACATAGTGTTTGTGTAAGGTGTGCAAGGTGTATATATATATCTATAGAGTTCTGATATGCTATGCGATGCTATAGTGCATGATTGTACGTGTCACACAGCATATCAGCTTTCAAGTTTTTTTTTTAAATTAATTTTTTAAGATTTTGAATTTAAAAAATTCAACATTTCCTTATATAAACCCCTAATACATGGATATATCCTCTAAACATATTACGATACTATGTAAATACTTAAATTTATTTTATTTTTAATTTTTCTTTTAACTAAACACTATAACCTAATTGGGAAGCCTAAACCCTAGAGGTAAAATCTTTAAAAAAATAACTTAAAAATTATAACCCAATTGGAAAGCCTGAACCTAGAAATAAAATATTAAAAAAATATTTTAATTACCTTTTTTAATTCAAAATTTTAAAAAATATCTATTATTTTTTAGATTTTGAATTAAAAAAAATCAACATTTCCATGTATAAATCCTTAATACATTAATATTACCCTAAGGTAAAATCTTAAAAAAAAATTAGTTTAAAAATTATAATCCAATTGGAAAACTTGAATCGTAGAAATAAAATCTTAAAAAAAATATTTTAATTATTTTTAATACAAAATTTAATAAAAAACAAAAAGTTGATATGCTGCACGATATATATATATATATATACTTACTTGTGTGGGCATTAAATTAAAAAAATTATATTATATATTTATTTTGTATATATCTTGAGGATGATAAATGAAGGCAGGTCCAATCATTTATACAAAATATAATTATCACTAAATCGATTCTCATATATTATTTAGAGTATCCATATGATATTCTCTAAATATAAAATTTATCTTAAATTTTATATTTTAAGTAAAAAAAACTCTTTCTATAGTTACCCTATTTATTTCCTAAATTTAATTTTCATGAATATTATTTCTCTAAATTTAGGAAATAAAATTATCTAAATATTAAAATATTCTTTAATTTGTAGGAAAAAAAAATAAAGGAAATAGATTGAGTAATGAAAAATAGCTATTATATAAGAAGTCGAAAAAATAATAAAAAGTGGATGAGAGAAAAGAAAATAATAAAAAATAAAAATTTTAGGATAACTAATGTAGCATGTAATAAAAAATAATTATCTAAATTAAATTTAATAAAATAGATAATTTATTCTAAATTTTATAGATATTATAGTAAAATTGATATGATACAAGTATCTTCTGGTTTAATTTATGGTAAATTGATTATTTTATAAATAGGAGAGTGCAAGTATTGAATTGCTCTCCCTTTGTATTTTGGCAACTGATTAAAATAATTATGAGTTCATTGACTAAATCACCATTATTTTACGAGTCAAACTTCAATTAAAAGCATAACGCCTGTTTTTTGTTTGTTAAGTAATATACTACTTATAATTCACATGCATCCAGTGCCTTTTTAATTCACATGCATCCAGTGCCTTGACATATCATTCACTGTCCACATCACCACAACTTGGATATCGGCCCACATGGCCTGTCTGGGTTTATTATCCAAACGAACCCGGTTCATTACCGTCCGCGGCTTACTCGAACCAATTCGAGTTTGAAGTTATTGATCTCAGAAAAGGATGACAAATTATCGTACCGATTTGAAATTCCATGAGTTAACAAAAGACATTTGGTCCGAACCAAGTGCAATTCAGACCAACAGACACAAACCGGTCCGGTTCGGCTGACCGCGCTCAATTCGCGTCGGCTGGGAGACGTCCGATCGCATACTTCGACGGGGTCTCAGTAAGCATAGCGGCGCCGACCCATCATTAAGCACGCGCCACGCGTCTCTCTTTCAGTACCGAACCCCGCCTTTCTCGGATAATCTCGTTCCTTCTGAATCCTCTTCACCCTCAACTCTCCAATCATTTTCCCTTTATTCATTGTGCGGTTCCATGCGTGATTTCTCTCCCAGGCTGGTTCCTTGTTCCCGCACTTCTGTCTTCTCCGTCGATCTCGAATCTTGCTTCCTTGCTAGGCGTTTGTTCGTCGCACAGGTATTTCGTGTTAAGATCGCAAATTTTCTCATCGGAGAAATGCCGGTTTTTTGTGCCGTTTTAGGGTTTCTGTTCGTTCCCGGGAGAAAGATCCCTCCTTCCTGTCGGTTCCTTACTGGCGCTCTTCTCCTAACCCTTTTTTACCCAACTCGGTCAAATCTTCGGGGTGGTTGTATCGGTTTCTATAATTAGAGAGAGTGATAGGGTGGATTGTTTCGTGCCTTATATTCTTCGACAAAAATTGTTTGCTTGAATTTTGGCGTCCGCCAAAGTGAATTCTTCGTCACGACCTTTATGTCCGGTGACTGCTGAGTAAGAGTCGTAATTTTGTCGCTAAAGGTTGGAACTTTTGCAGTATGCGATGCGAGGAAGTAGTGGATGTTTAATGGGTGAGGGTGCTTGTTGATACGAGGAAGTGATGAAGCTTTCTGCTCTTTTGACATCTGCGGGTATTAACATTGGCGTCTGCGCTCTGCTATTATCTCTCTATTCGGTGCTCAGAAAGCAGCCAGGAAATATCAGTGTTTACTTTGGGCGGAGGCTCGCAGAGGAGCACGGACGACAGCGGGACTCATATGTTCTGGAGAGATTTGTTCCTTCACCGAGTTGGATTTTGAAAGCTTGGCAATACACGGAAGAGGAGATCCTATCTGCTGGGGGCTTGGACGCAGTTGTATTCATTAGGGCCATTGTTTTCAGGTGAATAATATTCATGATAAACTCTTCAACATTTAATTTTTAGTCATTCTTCTTGAAATTGCAAGAGGTAGACGTTACTACTCAAAATTGTTGTCTCAAGATCAGAATGGCGATAATCCTGGATAGCATATTATTGTCCATGCCTGGTTGACCTGAGCACACATGTATAGTTTTTTGTTTTTTTCCTTCAAAATATATGTCGGTCAATTTCTTGTGTGGATTGTCACAATTTGATCACAGCTATTTTTTTTTTCTTTTTTGTATTTTATCTCTATACATGTAGCAACTGCAATTTCTCTTACAGGATTGAATCACTGATTCTTGATTTGACTTAAATTGAACAGTATACGGGTTTTTTCTGTAGCTGCTTCTATATGCTTATTTGGTATCCTTCCGCTGAACTATTTTGGGCAAGAAATGCATCATGTCCACATTCCGTCAGAATCATTAGATGTATTTAACATCAGTAATGTCATGGCCAAATCACGATGGTAAGCACTAACTTGAATTGCAAGGTGCATTAGAATCTTATTTATTCTTTATTATTGACATTTTAAATTATATTATGGTGTTTTTTTGGCATTAAGGTATTTTTCACTGTAAATTAGATTTGATGAAGTTTTTATTGTGAACTATGATCTGCAGTATAAAAAATTGGATTTTTATTTTCTAAAAATCGTCAATGAGTATAGTCTACTTGGGTGGATCACTTGAATATAGATGGGTGCATATGATGACAGTTGTTATTACTATGTGATATTTGGTCTCGTATGTCCAGCGATCATAAAAATGCATTACTTAACCCTCACATAATTTAAATGGAAGATGGGCAGAAATAATTCCTGTTCATTAGAGTCAAAATTCATACCAAGTGTTGGAGTAATAGGCACCTAGAATGTCCATCTATATTTTTTATTCTCACTACAAAGCACACTTGAAGGCTCACATGGTTTATGAAAGGACTGCTTAGTGCAGGAATAGTATATCCTTTCACATCCATGCTTATGTTCAGGACCAAGATGAACGTTAGATGTCAATAGAATACACACCACAAGTAGTTGTTACCTGCATAATGGGACATCTGGATAATTACACGAGCCAAAAATCTCAAGTAGAATATTTTCAATAACAATTTCAAGATTGAATCAATTAGTTTTTGCATAAAATAGTTATGGCACTTTCTCTGATTTTATTATTTTTCTTCTATAGTGTGCAATTATTGATTTTTCACAAAAATGGTGCTTGTTGGAAGATTAATTCTGGAAATTTGTTTATTTTCACTAGCTAACAATTATTCTTTGCAGGCTTTGGGTACATTGTCTTGCTCTCTATATAATATCCATTTCAGCTTGTATTCTTCTCTACTTTGTAAGAACTTAATTCTATTTAGTTGATTTTCTGACAGCAATTTTCTTTCAGATTAGACCATTATAAAATTTTATACTGACTATTGAGATTGTTCAATGTTGCACAGGAGTACAAAGGCATTTCTAAATTGAGGCAGTTTTATATTACTCGATCACTCCCCAACCCTAGCCAATTTACTGTACTTGTTCGTGGCATTCCAAAGTCAACAGAAGATCCACTCACTGATACTGTCAGGAACTTTTTCACAAGATATCATGGCCCAAGTTACCTTTCACATCAAATGATTTATCGGGTTGGAAAAGTCCAAAAAATTATGGTATATAATCTTATGTGTTTGATTTATTAAAAGGGCTTGATGTGCTCTTTTCTCCTTTATATATATATATATATATATATATCTCAAGCTGAATACTGATGGAAGGACAGTTATTAGTTACCATGCCAGTACATTGATTTTCCCATCCCATTTTTGGTCACTTTAAATTTAAAGTAGATACTATGCTCGCTTATGCTTATCTTGCATTTGTAGTGATAATTTCCTATGGATTGGTTTGTTTGTCATTTTCATTTCTTGAAATTGATTAGTTCACAATCAAAACAGGATCTTTTCTGAGTTAGTGTATATATTTTGTCTCTTCATGCATGCATGGGTAGCTTTGCATTTCCTATGTTTTAATGTTATTATGTACTTGCTCTCTCTATCATTAAATCTCTTCTTTGCTCACTAAAGATTCACATTGCACTAATATTTTTCTTCTTCCAGAGCGGCGCAGAGAAAGTTTATAAGAAGTTTGTGCACTTCAATCATTGTGCTCATGATAAGAGATTTCGTCTTAAACTTTCAAGGTGTGGTCTTTGTGGAGGAAAATCTAATGGTTTCCAGTTATTTCGGAGTCAATCTGAAAGTAACAAGAAAGTGATCCTTAATCATCCGTTGACTGAGAAAAATAAGGTGACGCAATTGGGAAGTAGAAGTCCTTTTCTGCCTCTTTCATTTTGCAATTTTTTTGAAGTGGGTTTCTTCTGCTATGCAATGTTGTGAAGTATTTTGTAATGACTCCAGATCATTCTCTTTTGTGTAGCATAGTAATGACATTAGTAGTACAGGGGAAAAAAACATGAAATCATTTATGGAATAAAATGTGTACTACAGGCAATAGCCTCAGTACTTATCCTAGATCCAAACTACTAGCGATAGTTAAATCTAGTCCCTCTGTCCTGTGAAATTATTAATCTTGTTTGTTTGGTTTCAAGAATTTTTATGGGGCAGCAAAAGTTATAAATCATATAACACTGAGCTAGTTTATATTTCAGTCGCTATTTTTCTTCTCTTTGTCAATGTCATGTCTACTTCATAGTATCAAATATTCTGTGTTCTAATTATTTACAAGCTGTATGATTCTTTATACTTTGTAATTATGTAGGCCCTACTATAATGATATATTCTTGGCCACATCTAATATTAGATTATAATTGAAGTTAAATTTGCTACTTATGTTTCTACATGCATTGGATGATAATGTGTCAAATATGTCAAGGAATTACTTTTCTTTGATTAGTGAAATGGTTCAGTTATGTTATCATTACTCAATATTTTGCACTAAATTTGTACAGGAATGTGCTGCTGCTTTTGTGTTTTTTAGAACTCGGTATGCTGCATTGGTTACTTCAAAAGTTCTCCAATCATCAAATCCTATGTTGTGGGTCATTGATCTTGCTCCAGAACCCCATGATGTGTACTGGTCAAATCTTTGGTTGCCATATCGACAGCTTTGGGTTCGGCGAATATCTACTCTTCTAGGTTGTATTGTGTTTGTGGTCTTGTTCATCATTCCAGTGACCTTTGTCCAAGGTTTATCTCAACTAGATCAGTTACAACAGCGGTTACCCTTTTTAAAAGGCATACTAAAAAAGTAAGTACTTCGTCTAACTTGTGGTACATGAAAATCTACATACTAAGTCAAGTTCATGATCTCAAGATCAAATTTTAAATTATTAAATCAGTTAACAATTATTTAACTTTTTTCTTTTATCTCTAGAAAATATTAGATTATGAAATAATTTTTAATTTTCTTATAGTTGTGTCTATGAATATAATTAGTTTTTAGCATAAGAATCTGGTAAATCACTCAAATGGTTCACAGCTGATATATTAGACTTCCTTGGATCAGCTATAGCATTTTTATTAGCACTTTTCTGACAATTTTTTAATTATATATTTGTAATATATTTAATGTGCAGGGATTTTATGATACAAATAGTGACGGGGTACCTCCCGAGTGTCATCTTACAATTATTTCTTTACACAGTTCCTCCGTTGATGTTGTTGTTTTCTTCTGTGGAAGGACCGATTTCACGCAGTGCAAGGAAAAAGAGTGCATGCACTAAAGTCTTATATTTCACTATCTGGAATGTATTCTTCGTTAATGTTCTATCTGGTTCCGTCATTAACCAACTCAATGTAATATCGAGCCCAAAGGACATTCCTACCCAATTGGCTAAAGCTGTACCGAGGCAGGTAATTGTCTCTTTTACAAAAAATGGTTATCTTTCTTTCGTCATTTCAAAATCCACAAGAATTAAAAATATGGCCAATTCCCAACCAATATCTCTAAAAAAGGTTGAGAAATACAATATTAAAATGAATTGTCCATAAGATTTGGAACTTCTTCTCAATTAGGATTGACTTGCTATGGTTTTTGTCTTTAATCATGTCTAGTGCTGTGATTGTTTTTGGTTGGATACAGGCCACATTGTTTATCACATATGTTCTCACTTCTGGTTGGGCAAGTTTGTCGACTGAGATAATGCAGCCATTTGCCCTCTTATGGAATTTTTTTAGGAGGTATATCTTTCGAATTATGGAGGAGGATCCTGATTGCATTCTATCGTTTCCTTATCATACAGAAGTTCCAAGAGTTCTTCTATTTGGACTACTTGGTTTCACATGTGCCATATTGGCACCTCTAATCTTGCCATTCTTGCTGGTCTACTTTCTCCTTGGATATGTTGTGTATCGTAACCAGGCAAGTACTGTGCTTTGTTATTTTAAGTTATTCAACCGAGAAGGCATTACATAAAAGTTTGACTACATATGATGTCAAACAAAGCAATCTTATAATCTGCTTTAGTTATTCGGCTCTGTCATTTGGTATCACAACTCGGAAGCACAGCAGTCAGTTAACATGTCAATGTAATGAATGCAAGGATTAAATATGTTTGATTTCCTTTAACACTTCATCTTTCTCACACAGCATTTTTTTTTTCCTTCAGTTTTTGAGTATTCTATATTATATTCAGAAACAGTGCAATGGTTTATACTGATCCTCTTATGGGCAGATCATGAATGTTTACATCACACGATACGAAACTGGTGGAAGAATGTGGCCTATAGTCCACAACACAACAATCTTTTCATTAGTAATGGCACAAGTAATCGCTCTCGGTGTTTTTGGCCTCAAGGAATCAACTGTTGCCTCAGGGTTCATGATTCCACTTTTGATCTTAACTCTGCTTTTCAATGAGTACTGCAGGCAACGGTTTCATCCACTGTTTAAGAACCTCCCAGCACAGGTTGGTCTGTATTAGATTTAAATTTTTAGCATGTAGTTAGTAGATTATTGACTTGCATTGTTCTTTGTTACTCTCAAAGATATTGTCGATATACTCGACCATTTTTTCTAATGGCTTTTAGTGAACTTATAGGACTTGATCGATAGGGACAAGGAAGATGAGGAAACTGGAAGAATGGAACAAATTCACGAACAGCTGTTTTCTGCCTATTGCCAGTTTCCTGCAGAAATCTCCAGCAGTTGTACGCCAGATGAAGATGGAGAAGGTTCGAGCGGCGTCGATAAGAAAGACATGTCGGGTGACGATTTACAAGTGGATGTCAAGCATCCAACGCTTCCTAAAGTCTTTCGACTCCGACAAGCTGTTGATGCTGTCAGCATGCTTTTCTCACTGCAAAACAGGAATTTATCAAATCAAAGGATAATAAGTTCTTGAGACTGCTTGCGGATACACCAGTCAGTCTCACAGGATTATAATATCATTCTCAATATTTTAAAACACTTTAGTTCCACACATATTCTTTAGTGTAGATATCAATATCTTCAAAGGAATTTTGTAGTGCTATTTTTTTTTATTACAAGCACAAGAGGCAAAATTGTAAGATGATAGTTACCATGGATTATGGATGTATCATACGCTGAACCTTAAGCTACTTGTGGAAAATTGAGTGGCTGGATGATCAAATGATTTTTTTTTTTTTAAAAAATGATCCTTCCTATTATTTATTGTATATGATTGAAAACCAACTGGTCGAGAGCCATGGCTGACTGCCTCTACTTTGAAATGGATTCATCAAAGTCGTCACTCGGAATATATTACACTTTGAGGAGTTTGATTATTTATGATACTAGATATTATACTCTAGGAGTTTGAATTGTTTGTGACATTGACTGTTAAGGGGAGTTTGAATTAATTGTCAATGACTGACTGTTAGCATTAATTTATTATTTTTAATTTATCTTGATAGTCAATAGAAAATTTTTATGAGATTAAATCGATTATTTTGACAATTAATATTAAAAAAAAAAAAGGGGAGATATGATATGTGTGATATTTCGTTTTTTTTTTTTTAAAAAAAAAACAGATGAAGTAGGTAACAAGCCTGACTTCGAGTACGTAATGTGTAAATTAAAATTGATTGTTTTAGTGCCATGGGCCTAACTAAGTTAGAATTGTCAGGAGTAAGGTTCAAATTTCTTAAGACTTTATTGTCTTAGGGAATAAATTCTTTCCATCTAGAAGGCCATTCGATATCATGATTTACTATTCTTCCATCCCTATCCATCTAAAAGGCCATACTATCATGCTACTTGGGGATGGTATTTGATCGTTAAATAATTTTTTTTTACATGCATTTATCTAGAAAAAAAAATTAGATGAGGACACTAGGAGGAGGATATGATGAAACTAATTAAAGATGCGACATACATACGGTAAGAAGTACCTTATCATCACCACCTAAGTTCAGCATGTTAAACAACAAATGCATGTTAAAATGGGCGACTAAAGGGTGGAGGAATTCATGAGTGTGGACAAGCGGAGGCGATCAAGTTGTTGACCGTCGACGAAGGGAGATCAAGTGGATGAACTCCTCCTTGGCTCATTCTCTAGTAGATCTTGACTAAGGCTTCAACCCACTCCTGTCTTCGCCTAGATCCATCCCTGTTTATTTCTTCTTAGTGGCCCTAAAGATGGTTTATGTGCTCAACACCCCAAATCCAACATATGAAGGAGAGGAGACATTGGACAAACTTCATGCAAAACAGAAGTGGGAGATGAATGACGAAATATGTAGAGGTCACATCCTTAACTCCATGGGGGACAACCTGTTTGACATCTAATGTAGAAACCGTCAAGGAGCTATGGTAAAAAAGTAAGAAATTTCTTGTCTTCACATTCTTCGATTATAAAATGATGGACATTAAGTTTATCATGCAACAATTCATTGAATTAGAAAGAATGTTAAACTATTTTTCTCAACATAATTTGATTATGGATGAGACAATAATTGTTAGTGGTTTGATAGATATGTTGGGATGTATACTATAAGCCTAGTTTTTGTATGAACATCTGTTTTAAAATATTTTGAAATGAGAATTACTTTGGTCAAATGTCTGCATTTTATATTTACATATATGTCAATGCAGTTGTCCATTTAATTTATATTGTAAATAATATGGTGTGTGGTGCCACACAGAAGATCATGTTATCGGTTCCTTATAAATTATAAATAGTAGCTCACAACCAAGATGGATTGGGACAAACCATTGGAACGGTTGTAGTGTAATTTGGTATTAGTCTGTCTTGACTATAAAATTACTCTAGTACACTGTGTGTATTGAGCAGGACTATTTGAGGTTGTTCAATTTGTACAGACTACATAAAAGAACAGAACCTCTGTTATTATGGATGTGCACCCTCTTAATCCTTATATAATAACAAGCACGTATACTTAGTATTTATTTATTTTTAACTTATCAATGTGTGAGATTTATTCGTTAAATCAATAGGTCTGATGAGTTGGGATATAGTATTATTTATATGATGTGTTGTTGATTATAGAAGGAAACTGTGTCCTAATTATTTAGGCTGATGATGTCCCCTTAAGGAGCTCATAAGGATTATCATGTAAAACCCTGCAGGTGGACTTAGTCCGACATGATAATAAAGTTGAGTGGTACTACTCTTGGAATCAGATGTTAATTAATTGAGTTGTCAGTAACTCATTTAATTAATGGACATACGATATCTTAAACACAGGGAGATTAACACACTCATGATAAGAAAGAGCCCATATTGTAATATGGGATTGGTGCGGTAGTTCAATAACAACCATTTAGTGGTATGAGTTATTATTGATGGACTTGGGTTGGGTGTTTGGGCCGAACATAGGAAGCCCAAGCCCATCAGGAGGCCTAAACCAATTTCTCCTCTAAGTCCCTGTTGTAGCCTCTATATAAAGCCTCGCATCCACCTATCCATAACTTAGTTTGGTTTAACTGTGTTTGGTTTAACTTGGTTTAGTTTACCTTAACTTGGTTTGATTTAATTTAACTTGGTTTAGTTTAGCTTAACTTGGTTTTGTTTAACTTGGTTATAGAAAGAGAGATTTTATTTAAACGGAATTTGGTTATAGAAAGAGAGATTTTTTCTAAATAGAATTCTGTTATTTTTCTTTCTTTGTAACCGACGATAAGTCTATAAAAAGGAGTAGGTGGTGGCTCATAAAACCAAACTTTCTAATTTTCCTAATTCCACAATTCTCTTCTCTCCTCCTAGGGCCAGCGGCACACATCCTTCTCCTTGTGGCCAGTGCCCCTCACCTTCCCTCTTCATCCTTGGTGGTCGGCGCCACCATCACCTCCACCTAGGGTCGACGTTATTCTTCCCAAGCTAGGGCCGACGCCCCTCCCCTCATCCTTGAGGGCCGACATCCCTCCTTGCTAGATCACTTGGTGGCCGGTGGCTTGGAGAAGATGAAGAAGTTGAAGAAGAGGAAGAAGAAGAGAAGGAAGAAGATTAGAAGGTGCCCCATCCTAGAGCCTCCTTTTGTAGTCGACGGTTTGAAAATCGAGAAGAGAAGGAGGGTGGTGTTGTCTTGGTAGATCATCACCCACACAACATCCAAGAAGAGGAGAGGAATACGGCAGAAGATTAAGAGGTCTTTAGCTACAAAGAAAAGATACAACTAGTTCTTTAATTCCGTTGCGTATCTAGTTTTATTTTCTTTGTATCATTTTTGGAATACCAACATAAGAGGCAAATGATCTTATACTTCGATCAAGGTGTGCTTTGATCATTCAAGAACTTTCTTGATTGATCAAACACATATTTGATCGAACATGCGGGTTGCTAGAAAAAGTTCTGTTCTTGTATAATTTTTTTTTGTACAGGAAAATTGAAACAAAATGGAATTCCAGCGCCTTCAAGTGGTATCAGAGCAAGTTTTCTGCCTCTGAGTGTTTGGTTTTTGGTTAAATTATGCACTGTTCATATATAATTTAGGTAAGATAATAGTAGGTTATGCAAAATAGATTACCTCTGTGGTTGCAGGCATACTAGTTCCAACTATTATGACCTATTGTGTTTGTATGTGATTTGAACCCTCGTGTATGTCGAGGGTATTTTGTGTGTGCATGATTGTAATTATTAAATACAATCGGAGCTGTATTAGTTTATTTTATATTTTGTTCGTGTTGGAACCCCAAGGTGTTTTGATGTGATCAAACAAGTTAAGTTAGGTCCTGTTTTGTCTAACCCTTGTGTCTAAGTGTGCAGGAGCTTAGGAACACAGGAAGTCGAGCAGAAGACGCGGCTAACGAGAAGAACGACACGGGGAGAGAGCCGATGGGCTCGGTGCGCCCGAGGGACGAGGTGACTGCGGAAGAGTACACTGGTGGACGAGAAGAACGTACGTGATGTTCGAGGGAAGAGAAACCGGGAAGGAAGGCTGCTCGAGGAGAAGGCCGGAACTTGGGTTCGGGCGAGTCCTATTCCGGATGGCCGAGATCACCCAAGCTAGCGGAGCCGGAGTTGAAGACCCAGACCGAGACGAAATGAACCGAAGCAGAGCTACCGGACGGAAAAAGTTCAACCAGAGTTAACTTTTGGGTTCGGGGCGCCCGGAACGTACCGGGGCTCCCGGAATGTACCAGGGCGCCCGGAATGTACCAGGGCGCCCGGACCGAAGATTTTGACCAGATCGAGTTTTGACTCGATCTGAACGTTGGGGGATAAAATTTTATCCCCCCAGGGTGCTCGGACCCTTTAGGGTGCCCCGAACAGTGCTATAAACATAGCACTGATCTGCACAGTTTTTTTAATGAACTTGTAATTCATTTTCTCTGTGCTCTTCTATTCTTTTGTGCTGTCAACGCTGTAAAGAGGCTACTCCGCCCAGAGGAGATTGTCAGATATTGAGCTATACTTGGATTAGCAATCCCCTGATTGCAAACCAAGTAAACCCTCTACATCTGTTTTAGGTTCTGTTTAGTTAGTCTCTTCTATTTTAATTACAAGTTTTATTATCTAGTTAAAAATCCGAGAAAAGGTGTTTTATTTTTCAGGGCAATTCACCCCTTCCCTCTTGCCAGCCTCTAAAGGGACCAACAGTTCGATCTAGATTACATGTACATTCCTTCGTGGAATATAGGATCGATAAATGTACTTTTTTATTTCTTATTGTTGCGGCTTGCTATGCGTGGTGCTACCTTGAGGACCGGAGGCGCGGTGAAGAAGGAAGCAAGATAGACGCGATGACATAAACCCTAGGGCCGACGACTAGGTTTTCTCCTCCTCACCTGGCTAGGGTTGGTGGCATATAGAGGATAGCGATGGATGAGGCCATAATAGTTGAAAATTTATTTTCATATTTATTGCCTTTATATGTCGTGTTTGTGTGCTAGTGTGCATGTGTGATGTGTGCATGTTAAAATTCCTCGATTTTAAATAACTAAGTGGGAGAGGAATTATTTAAATAAATTCCACGGTCTCCATTACTGGTTTGTAAGTGATGCATTCAAACTTGCGCGTTAGCTTTAAGTGTCTTCCTCCACATCAGATGAGCTTGTTTGTGGATCACTAGATAAAACTTCCTCTATGGATGATTATAGGAAATTATTTAGGTTTTTGTGATCTTCTCCATTTGAAGGGGCACAATTCTAATTAATGGACTAAGTATCAAGTAATGATATACACTTAGGTGCATTTAATAGTATCCTCCCTATCGGAGTCACTGCTATTATTTGTGTGACCAAAGATAAACCAACTATTAATTTTATTTGTCATAAAGTTAGGTTGACAAGATAATAAAATTAATGGGTAAAATCTCCTCTTACAAATGTTTGAATTAGTATACATCCACACTATCGTGGCATACGAAATTTACGGTGTTTTGAGGTGTTGGTGAATTTAAATTGTATTGTTTGAGGAATCAATATTATTTTAAATTCTAAAGTTTTGACCAAATATTTTATTTTGTGATTCTCAGGATTTCAAAATGACTTTCAATCCTCTTGCTGTTATTTTAAAAGAAAACAAACTTACCGATCCCAATTATATTGATTAGAAACGAAACTTGGACATTGTCTTAACTGCTGAAGGATACAAGTTCGTACATTTTGAGGTCTATCCTAATGTGCCTGATAGTGATTCTAGTAAAGAGGTGATTGATAGACATAGGAAATGGGTCAAGGCAGATAATATGGCGCGGTGTTACATTTTGACTTCTATGTCAAATCTGCTGCAACATCAGCATCAGGCCATGCCTATTGCCTATGACATGATGCTCAATCTCAAGGAACTCTTCGGACACCAGAATCGGGCTACCAGGCAGGAGGTCATGAGAAACTTAATAACGACCACCATGACTGAGGGAACACCCGTGAGGGATCATATCCTCAAGATGATGGCTCATTTGAATGAGATGAAAGTCCTTGGAGCTGAAATTGATGGGGAAACCTAGGTCGATATCATTCTCCAAACGCTGCCCAAAAGTTTTGAGCAGTTCCGCCTGAACTACAACATGAACAAAAGGATTTATTCGTTGGTGGAACTTCTGATAGAACTCCAAGCGACAGAAGGGCTATTTCGTTAAAGTTCTCAAGTTCACATTGCTGAAAACGTTTTTGCCTCTAAGCCGAAAGGCCGAAAGAAGAAGAAGAAACAAGTTGGTTCAGCAAAGAAAGTGATTCGACCTCAAGGGACTAGACCGCAAGCAGGTGTGAAGAAACCAAAGGGCAAGTGTTTCACATGCAAGCAGTCTGGACATTAGAAGGTGGGCTGTCCTCGCAGAAAGGAGAACAATAAAGCTATATTTCATTTATTAGTTATTGAAACATGTTTAGAGGTGTTATCTACCAGTACCAGGTGTGTAGATACGGGAGCCACTAATCATGTCTACAATTCATTACAGGGGTTCCAGGAAACCCGACGACTACATGAAGGGGAGATTACCGTCTACATGGGCAATGTTACGAGAGTGATGGCTGTTGCAGTGGGAGATGTTTATTTATCTTTTGATAGGAACAAAAAACATTGATTTTGAGAAATTGTCATTACGTACAATGTTTTAGAAAGAATTTGATTTCAGTTTCTAAATTATTTATGGATGGATATTCTATTTCTTTTGATAACAAAGTAGTTGTCAAGAAAAATATGGTGGTTATCTGTTCTGGTACGTTGGTTGACAATTTGTACACTCTTAATCCTATAACTCCCACGATGCAACAAATGAAAAATTAATATATAATACATCTTCTAATTCTAATAAGAGAAAGCAACGTTTGAAAATGAACCAAACATATCTTTGACATCTAAGGTTAGGTCATATTAACTTGAGTAAGATTCAAAGGTTAATAGCTGATGGACCTTTGAGTTCATTGGTGGTGGAAAACTTTCCAACCTGCGAATCTTGCTTGGAAGGAAAAATGACCAAGAGACCTTTTAAGGCACAGGGATATAGATCCAAAGAAGTGTTGGAATTGGTTCATTCTAATCTGTGTGGACCTATGACTATCCAAGCGAGATGTGGTTTCGAATATTTTGTCTCTTTTATAGATGACTATTCGAGATATGGGTACATTTACTTGATGCGCCGCAAGTCTGAATGCTTTGATAAGTTCAAAAAGTACAAGGCTGATGTGGAGAAACGTCATGATAAAAGTATCAAGACACTACGGTCAGATAGTGGTGGAGAGTACCTCTTAGGAGTGTTTAGGAATTACTTATCAGAGGCCGGGATTCGATCCCAATTATCTGTACCTGGTACACCCCAACAGAATGGTGTGGCAGAACGAAGGAATATATCTCTTATGGAAATGGTTAGATCAATGATGAGTTATTCAGAATTACCAAATTCGTTTTGGGGATATACTCTGGAAACGACGATGTATATTCTGAACTTGGTACCTTCTAAGTCAGTACCCTCTACTCCCACAGAATTATGGAATGGGTGTAAGCCTTATCTAAGACACATTCGAATTTAGGATAGTCCATCACATGTACTGAAGGAAGACACTGATAAGTTAGAATCACATACAGAAGTTTGTTTGTTTGTGGGTTATCCGAAAGGAACGAAAGGTGGTTTGTTTTATAGTCTCAAAGATCAGAAGGTCATTGTTAGCACCAATGCCCGATTTTTAGAAGAGGATTATGTAATGAACCATAAACCCATGAGTAAAATTGTTCTTGAGGAAATAAGAGTGGACACATCTAATTTAGTACCAACGGTACAAGATGAGATACCACAAGAAACTGCAACACGTGTCACAAATGATACACAATTATAGGTAGTGCCTCGTCGTAGTGGGAGGGTTGTTCGACAACCTGATAGATTCATGTTTTTGGGAGAGTCTTCAGACTTAATCCCTGGTGAACATGAACCTGATCCCTGAACATATGATGAAGCACTCCAAGATAAAGATGCAGTATCTTGGCAAAGTGTAATGAACTTTGAAATAGA
Source organism: Zingiber officinale (assembly GCF_018446385.1). Lineage (NCBI taxonomy): Eukaryota > Viridiplantae > Streptophyta > Magnoliopsida > Zingiberales > Zingiberaceae > Zingiber > Zingiber officinale. The sequence goes on from NC_055998.1 coordinate 68,799,980, forward strand.
ATCTATGTATTCTAATCAAGTCTGGGAGCTTGTAGAACCACCAAATGGTGTAAAAGCCATTGGATGTAAATGAGTCTACAAAAGGAAAAGAGGAAAAGAGGAAAAGCCATTGGATGTATTCTAACCAAGTCCTGGAAAAGAGGAAAAGAGGGACAGCCATTGGATGCAACAAAAGCAAGGCTTGTTGCAAAGTGGTATACTCAGAAATAGGGAATTAATTATGAGGAAACCTTTTCGCCGGTAGCCATGCTCAAGTCTATCCGGATTCTTTTATCTATTGTTGCTCATATGGATAATGAGATTTGGCAAATGGATGTCAAGACAGCTTTTCTTAATGGAAGTTTTGAAGAAAACATCTATATGAAACAACCAGAGAGATTCATTGCGAAGGGCAAAGAGCATCTTGTATGCAAGCTCAATCGGTCCATTTATGGACTGAAGCAAGCTTCGAGATCTTGGAACATCCGGTTTGATGAAGTGATCCAGTCTTATGGATTCATTCAGTGTCCGGATGAGTTTTGTGTATACAAGAAAAGTGACGGAAACGTGGTGGTATTTCTTGTACTATATGTAGATGACATTTTGCTTATTGGTAACAATGTCAAAGTGTTGTCAGACGTAAGGGTATGGTTGTCCAAGCAGTTTGATATGAAGGACTTGAGAGAATGTGGATATATTCTTGGGATCAAAGTAATAAGGGATAGCAAGAAAAGGATGTTGTGCTTATCCCAAGCTTCATACATTGATACTATCTTAACTCGTTTTAGTATGCAAAATTCCAAGAAAGGTTTTCTACCTTTTCGGCATGAAGTACCTTTATCTAAAGAGATGTGTCCTACGACATCCAAGGAGATAGAGGAGATGAAGGCAGTTCCTTATGCTTCGGCTATAGGAAGCCTAATGTATGCGATACTATGTACGAGACTAGATATCTGTTTTACCATGGGCATGGTTAGCAGATATCAAAGTAACCCAGGACAAGGGCATTGGATTACCGTAAAGCATATATTAAAGTACCTGAAAAGGACTAGAAATTATATGTTGGTTTACCAGACAGATGATTTTCTTCCTGTGGGTTACACGGATTCTGACTTCCAATCAGATAAGGACAATAGTAAGTCAACCTCAGGGTATGTGTTTACTTTGGGAGGTGGAGCCATAACATGGAGGAGTGTTAAGCAGAAATGCGTTTCGGACTTCACCATGGAAGCTGAGTATGTGGCAGCCTCTGAGGCAGCCAAAGAAGCTGTATAACTCAGAAACTTCTTGATGGACTTAGATGTGATTCCTGGTTTGTCCAAAGTTATCACAATTTATTGTGATAACAGTGGTGCAGTAGCAAATCTGAAGGAATCACGAGCCCCATAAGGCAATCAAACACATTGAGCGGAAGTACCACCTGATACGAGATATTGTAAAACGAGGAGAGGTTGTTGTCGCCAAGATTACATTAGCAGATAACCTGGCAGATCCTTTCACTAACGCCCTTCTGGCGAAAGCTTTTGATAGGCATGTTGAGAGGATGAGAATAAGATGTATGACAATATTTATGGCAGCATAGTCTTTTAGTATAAGTGGGAGATTATTGGGATGTATACTATAAGCCTAGCTTTTGTATGAACATATGCTTTGAAATATTTTGAAATGAGAATCATTTTGGTCAAATATCTGCATTTTATATTTGCATATATGTCAATGCAGTTGTCCATTTAATTTATATTATAGATAACATGGTGTGTGGTGTCACACAAAAGTTCATGTTATCGGTTCCTTATAAATTATAAATAGTAGCTCACAACCAAGATGAATTGGGACAAACCATTGGAACGATTATAGTGTAATTTGGTATTAGTCTGTCTTGACTATAAAATTACTCTAGTACACTATGTGTGTATTGAGCAGGGCTGTTTGAGGTTGTTCAATTTGTACTGACTACATAAAAGAACAGAACCTCTGTTATTATTGATGTGCGTCCTCTTAATCCCTATATAATAACAAGCACATATACTTAGTATTTATTTTTTTAACTTATCAATGAGTGAGATTTATTCGTTAAATCAATAGACCCGATAAGTTTAGATATAATATTATTTATATGGTGTGTTGTTGATTATAGAAGGAAACTATGTTCTAATTATTTAGGCTGATGATGTCCCCTTGAGGAGCTCATAAGGATTATCATGTAAACCCTGCAGGTGGACTTAGTCCGGCATGATAATAAAGTTGAGTGATACTACTCTTGGAATTAGATGTTAATTAATTGAGTTGTCAGCAACTCATTTAATTAACGGACACATGATATTTTAAACACGGGGAGATTAACGCACTCATGATAAGAAGGAGCCCATATTATAATATGGGATTGGTGCGGTAGTTCAATAATAACCCTTTAGTGGTATGAGTTATTATTGATGGACTTGGGTTGGGTGTTCGGGCCAAACACAAGAAGCTCAAGCCTATCAGGAGGCCTAAACCAATTTCTCCTCTAGGTCCCTGTTGTAGCCTCTATATAAAGCCTCGCATCCACCCATCCATAACTTGGTTTGGTTTAACTTGGTTTAGTTTAACTTAACTTGGTTTGGTTTAATTTAACTTGGGTTAGTTTAACTTAACTTGGTTTGGTTTAACTTAACTTGGTTTGATTTAACTTGGTTATAGAAAGAGAGATTTTTTCTAAATAGAATTTGGTTATAGAAAGAGAGATTTTTTCTAAACAGAATTCTGTTATTTTTCTTTCTTTGTAACCGACAGCAAACCTATAAAAAGAAGTAGGTGGTGGCTCATAAAACCTAACTTTCTAATTTTCCTAATTCCACAATTCTCTTCTCTCCTCCTAGGGTCGACGACACACATCCTTCTCCTTGTGGCCGGCGCCCCTCACCTTCCCTCTTCCTCCTTGGTGGCCGACATCACCTTCACCTCCACCTAGGGCTGACGCCATTCTTCCCAAGCTAGGGCCGACACCCCTCCCCTCATCCTTGAGGGCCGGCACCCCTCCTTGCTAGGGCCGGTGCCCCTCCTTGCTAGATCACTTGGTGGCCGGTGGCTTGGAGAAGAGGAAGAAGTTGAAGAAGAGGAAGAAGAAGAGAAGGAAGAAGATTAAAAGGTGCCCCATTCTAGAGCCTCCTTTTGTAGCTGGCAGTTTGGAAACCGAGAAGAGAAGGAGGGTGGTGTTGTCTTGGTAGATCGTCACTCACACGACGTCCAAGAAGAGGAGAGGAACACGACAGATGATCCAGAGTCTTTAGCTACAAAGAAAAGGTACAACTAGTTCTTTAATTCCGTTACGTATCTAGTTTTGTTTTCTTTGTATTGTTTTTGGAATACCAACACAAGAGGGTAGTGATCTTGTACTTTAATCAAGGTGTGCTTGATCATTTAAGAACTTGCTTGATTGATCAAACACATGTTTGATCGTGCATGCGGGTTGCTAGGAAAAGTTCTGTTCTCGTTTTTTGTACAGGGAAATTAAAGCAGAACAGAATTCCAGCGCCTTCAGGATAAACTTTCCCTCACTTGGAAAGACTTCAAGAGAGATCTCAAATATAAAAAAGAAGAGATCTCACTTGAAAGTCTAGCTAATTCTCTTTATATTGAAGAAGAATTGAGAAAGTAAGAAACCCCTCAATCAAAGGAGGATGATAAAGACAAGGAGCCAACGACTACCAAGGTGAATGTCATAGAAGAAAGCCAAAATAATAAATTCAAGAAGAAGGCTTTCTATGAAAAGGACAACGGTAAAATCAAGAAAAAGAAAGACAAGTGCTATATTGCAAGAAGGAGGTGATAGATCGAATGGGTGCGATAGAGGAGGGCGGGGGAGGGTGAATATTGCGCATTTTTTTAAAAACTTTTCTTTTCCTTTGAAGTCAAAGTTGTGCACAGTGGAAAGTAAATAGACACGTTTGTTTACTTCGTTCGGAGTCTAGGTCGACTCCTACTCGAAGGCTCGCGGTCTTTGACCACACCGATGAGCAATCCACTAATATTCTTCTTCCCGAAAACCTCGAAAAGAAGTAATGCGTACAAAATATAATGATATAAGATAGTAACAACTTACTATCTTATATAAGATTAAGTGCAATACAAAAATAGTAAAATATACCGTCTGTGTGTAGAAGTTGAAGCTTGGTCGACACTTGTTTACGTGTAGAAGAATTATAGAGTAGTCGCATGAGCATCACTAGCACAGAATTGAATCACAACAAATTGCCTTTACAACCTCAGACCCCGAGCTTCAATTTATAAGATCGTCGATGTTCGGTCAATTGATCCCTGTGTTCGGTCGACCGAACCAGCTATCTTCCTTCCTGGCTGAGATTCGATTACTGATTCGATCTTCGGCATTAACTGTCCATTAAGGGTTCGGTCAACCGAACAAGCTCCTTCCCTGTTCGTCAAGATTTGCTGAGATCCGCATTTACTGTGAATTAATGGTTGATTGGTTCGGTCGACCGATCTTACGGTTCGGTCAACCGATAAGCTCAATTTCCTTCTGCTTCTGATCGGTGCTGATACTATGCTGAGTCATCAGGATTCGGTCGATTGATATTACTGTTCGGTGGACCGATCATGGCTTGATCGGATTTGGTCTGTTCTGGTCTGATCTGAACACTGCTTTGATCTCTTCTTGTTTGGTAGACCGATCCTCCGGTTCGATTGACCGATCCAGCCGGACCTACAACACAGTGTTAGACAGAAAAGAATCCTGCAAAACATATGTTAGCACAGTAATAATATTATAATGCATGAGTAATATAAAAGATAGTAGAACTGTCTTGATCTCAACTTTGAAACCTTCCCGGTTTCTTCAGTTGGATCAACGACCTAAGGTTGTTCCCTACAAGAACCCGAACTCACTGTCGCTTCTCCAGTTGTTTACCTCAACCTACTTGCTAAACTTAGATCCTCCATTTCTAGTTTGGACTTTTCAATTAGCTTTGATCAGCTCGTCAGGACTTTTTCCTTGATCTTCGGTCCTCCAGACCTCTCGATCGCACCGACAAGCGTTGAGTCCCCTCGACCCACTTGGACTTGTACCTGGGTTCCACGATCTGCTAAGATTTCTCCTGCCTAGCCTCCAACTAGGTCTTTCCAATTGAGTAAACAGCCTGTACACTCAGTCAACTTGTTAGATCACAACAAGACTTAACTTGAACCTTTGACAACATCAAAACTTAAGTTTGATTATGGTGCAACTTGCACCAACAGGAGGGACACTATAAGTATGAGTGTAGTCTTCTCAAGAAGAATGGAAATGCTCCAAACTTCCACAACAAAGGCAATGATGAGAAGACACTTGTAGCCATGATCATTGAAATCAACATGGTTGATGAAGAATTCACCTGATGGGTTGACTCAAGAGCTACCCGACATATATGCAAGAACTGCAAGAATAAATACTTCTTCAAGTCCTTGAAGGAAATTGAAGATCCAAACTCTGTTGTCTACATGAGAAACTTCTCAACAGTACCCATCAAGGGCATAAGGGAGATGGATCTAAAATTTACTTCGGGAAAAATTGTAACTTCAACCAATGTGTTGTTTATTCCTGAAGTTATAAAAATAAATCTTGTATCAAGTAGCCTTTTGAACAAGTTTGGGTTCAAACTAGTTTTTGAGGCTAATAAGTTTGTGCTTGCGAAGGATGAAATATTTGTTGGGAAGGGTTATCTTTGTAATGACATGTTTAAGCTAAATGTTATACCTATCAATAAGAATGCATCCTTTGTTTACTTGATTGAGTCTTTAACTATTTTATAACATTTTATATTAGGCCATGTTCATTACAAAAGAATCTATGCCATGATTAAATTAGATCTTTTGACTAAATGTGCACAAAATGATAATGGAAAATGCATCACTTGTATGTTTAATAAAATAACCAGAATGTCTTTTCCACAAATTGAAAGGAAAATCAATAAGTTGGAATTAGTGCATAGTGATTTATGTGATTTGGATGCAACTCCAACTTTAGGAGAAAACAAATATTTTATAACATTTATAGATGATTGCACAAGATTTTGTTATATTATTTTATTGTACTTTAAAGATCAAGCCTTGCAAATGTTTAAGTCTTGTAAATAAGAAGATGAACTTGCAAGTAACATCTATAAAAAGTCTAAGGACTGATAGAGATGGGGAATATTATGACAAAGATTTCTTTGAGTCAACCGATATCAAACATGAGTTGACTGCACCTTATACACCACAATAAAATGAAGTGGCCAAAAAAAAATAGGGTGTTAATGGAAATGATCAACTCAATGATGACTAATGTAAGACTTAGTTGTACTCCTTATGATCAACTGTAAAATCCTGGATTTTAGGGTGAAGTTGTACTTACAGCTTGTTACTCAATAGAGTGCGAAATAAAAGAAGTTCAAGAAGTCCTTATGAACTTTGGCACAAAAGGAAGCATAACCTCAAACAGTTAAGAGTGTGGGGCTATAGAGCCATTGTGTGGCTTCTTGAACCTAAAAAGAGAAAATTGAGAGAAAAAGGTGTAGAGTGCACTTTATAGGCTATGCACAAAATAGCAAAGCTTATAGATTTATGGTAATTGAACACAATGATTCTATATGAATCAACACAATCATAGAATTAAGAGATGCAATTTTTGATGAATAATGATTTAGTTCCATTTCCAAGAACATAAAATAATTACTTGAGAAATGATGATGTTGCTAACTCAAATGACTAAAATGAGATCATTGAGATAAAAAAGAACCAAAAGGGCAAAGAAGATCAAATCATTTGATTTAGATTTTGTTACTTATCATGTTGAAGGTACAAGAAATGAACTATGTAATAAAATAACCTTTTGTTTTAATACAGAAGATGATCCTAGAACATATGATGAAGCTGTGAAATCACAAAATGCATCATTTTGAAAAGAGGCAATCAATGATGAAATAGACTCAATATTGTCAAACAATACTTGGGTTCCAGTAAATTTCACTCCCAGTTCCAAGCCAGTGGCTTGTAAATGGATTTTCAAAAAGAAATTGAAAGTCAATGAAATTATAGACAAATACAAGGCCGGATTGGTAGCTAAAGGATATAATAAAAAATTGGACCTTAATTATTTTGATACATACTCACCAATTGCAAGGATAGCTACCATAAGGATACTACTTGCAATTGCATCAATCCAAAATGGGTAATCCATCAAATGGTTGTTAAAACTGTATTTTTGAATGGTGAGTTAAATGAAGAGGTGTATATGAAACAACTCGAAGGGTTGGTGGTACCTGGACAAGAGCACAAAGTGTGTAAACTTGTGAAGACATTGTATGGACTTAAACAATCTCCAATGCAATGGCATCAAAAATTTGATCAAGTAATACTTTCTAGTGGATTCAAAATTAATGAATCAGATAAATGTATATACAGCAAGTATTCAAATGGAAAAGGTGTCATAGTATGTTTGTATGTGGATGACATATTGATCTTTGGTTCAAACTTAGAACAAGTCTTAGAAACCAAAAAGTTACTATCTAACAAGTTTAATATGAAAGATATGGGAGAAATCGATGTCATCCTAGGCATAAAGATCAAAAGAGAACAAGGATCAATTCTACTCTCGCAGTCTCATTATATTAAGAAGGTTCTCAAAAGGTTCAATCACGATGACCGTAAATCGACTTTAACTCCCTTGAACCCTAAAATTGACCATGTCAAGAATGAAGATTCAATAGTATTACAATTGGAATATTCACAAGTGATAGAAAGTTTGATGTATGCCATGACTTGTACACGTCCAGATATTGCTTATGTAGTAGGGGTGTTAAGAAGGTATATAAGTAACCTTAGCAAACAACATTGGTTGGGTGTTATAAGAATTCTAAGATATCTCAAGAACATATATTTTGAGCTATAAGGGAGATCCTTTAATATTTGAAGGGTACTCAGATGCTAGTTGGATAACGAATAAAGATGATCACTCTTAAACAAGTGGTTGGATCTTTATTCTAGGTGGTGGAGTTGTTTCCTCAGCATCCAAGAAACAAACATGCATAACTGACTCCACCATGACAACTGAGTTTGTAGCTTAGCTGTAGTGTAAAACACCCCAATTTTTTTTTCCAAGATTGTAACAACCCAACTCACAATTATATATATATATATATATATATATATATATATATATATATATATATATATATATATATATATATATATATATATATATATATTCACATCACTATTAATGTGAATATTGATCAGACAGAAATGTGCAGAATAACTTTTTCGCACCACAACTCTAACGTCAAGGAAAAGAGAATGTCATAGAACAACCATTAACTCTCTATTATTTGAATTTGACAAATAAGATAACCAACAATCTAAAAGAAAACATCAGCTCCTTATAATATTTTCTATCTCGACTCAATCCGAGGTTATTTTCATCCAAACTTTCCAACATTTCTAAAATAAAAAAACCAACTTTGCAGAAAATGTGAAGATCGCTGGGATTATATGCCAAGCTGTGCTGCCATCCACTCAAGGGTCCTGCCCCCTGACCTCTAACTTAGCATCATCTGCACCAATTCAAACATAGTGAGTCTAAAGACACAGCAAATATAGAATCTAAGGAAATAGCAAATACAAACTTTTAGGTCACATGCAATTAAGAATACTCATGCCAAGATAATTATTCATTTTAGATTAAAAGCATAATATAAGATTTACTCGGGTATTTTCCTATGAATTCAGTTTCCTGACTGTTGCTCCTCAATCTCAAAGTCGCTTGATCAAGCTCTATCAAACCATAGTACTAGGTTGGTATGTCATCCCAGTACTTTTCTGGAATTCATTCCTGTCAAGTGCAGGGCACCCCGGTGCTTATCCGAAGTCCACTACATGTCAATTTGATATGGCCAAACAAGATGTCTCTTGACCCCATATCCGTCATAGAACAACCACAATCAAGTCACATTATTCATACCAATATTCCTTGCTTCAAATCTAATATTAATTTCTGCATCATTCCTTTCACATAATAAATAGAAGTTGACATAAACTGCAAATCATCGCAAAGCAAGCTTATAATCATCACAATATTATTCATTCGAAGGCTAATAAATAGGGATTAAATGACCTAAGGTATTAAGAGGCTAATGTCCAGATGGGGGAGCCACTTTTAACCAAAGCCATGACCCGTTAATGGAAATAAAGTGAAAACTATGTAGTAGATAAGACTTAAACTATTTTGAACATGGCGTAGAAGTTGCATTTGGTATATACCTCAACATATAAACTATCCACTACAGTGTGAATGTGCGAAAAGTCCAATAGCTAGGCTTCCATAAGAAAACTTGCTCCAAGATCAGTTTAATTTATAGGCTAGAGCATGATAAAGTTGCATTGCACGTTCACCAACACCCTATGTATTATTGTGACTTCTAAAGGAAGACAAACTCAAACAGAGATGTAAGTAGTCTCTAGTGGAATGACAACAATTAAGGTTATGTATTTCTTAAGATAGGCATAAGTAGTTCCAAAGAGAAAAGGGTTTTCATGTGCTTTTTATCTGTCTCATTTAAGATTATGTATTTCTTACCATATGCATAACTTGTTCCAACCGAGACCCCATGGCTTTAGATCCCAGCACTAGCCCTCGCTCAAAACCTCTAGCCTTGGCTCTAACCTCCCACGGCTACAACCCCCTTCCTCCCATCGAACCTTGCACCCTCTCGATTCCTAGGCAGTATTGACATGGTTCTCCATCATAATCTTCACATCTACCACCATAGTTAATCGAAAACATGAAAAAAGCACACCAAATCTTACAACCATGTAATACTGTGAACAGGATGTGCATAAAAGGGATCATGTACTTGCCTTGATCGGAAACTTACTACCAAGTCGATGTGGGCTACAAAGGAGATGGCGGAACACCAAACACTCCTGGAAATCCCTAGAAATCTGAGGCCTCGAGGAGGAGGAGAAGAGGTGGCACCCCACCTAAAACCTAAGGCCCCCATTTGATATGTGTGATTTCCTATATATATATATATATATAAACAATTATTTAAATTTATGTGAAAGTGATCAATCATGTAATTATCAAAATGCTATTAAAAAAAAACTAGCTATCTATCCTCTTCTTTAAAAAAAAAATAAAGCTAAAATAAAACTTCCTTAAATGCTCTAAAATTTCCTAATGCTTTGAAAGCAAGCTCAAGAAATAATTTATAAAAAGTCCTCTTTACCACAGTGTTTCCCATCTTCTCCTTTTTGGTCTCGTATCATCTAAACTTAACTTCTAAAAGAATTCATCGTTAAACAATTTAAATAGTTCAAATAATATGATAATGGAGTAAAATTCGTAATACTACTACTAACAATAATACTAGAACATGCGATTTAGTAGTGAAATTTTTGAATGCTACATGTAACTGCCAAGGAAACCGAATGGCTAAGAAACTTGTTGCATAAGATACCAATGTGGCGAAATCCTATCTCTCCTATAACTATACATTGTGATAGAACGAGTATGATTACCAAGGCCTATAGTGAGGTCTATAATGGCAAGTCAAGACATATTAGAGTGAGACTAGTATGGTTAAAAACTTGATAAAAAGTGGAGTTATAACCATAGATTATGTTAAATCTAAATAAAACTTAGCTGATCCTTTAACAAAAGGATCAACTAGAGATATAGTTGAAAGAACCTCCATTGAGATGGGGTTGAAGTCCATGATATAAACCTTTAATAATGGAAATCTCAATCAAACATTACCGCATTGCATAGTCTTGGATTCAATGTAGTAAAAAGTACATTGGACAAAGGTTGAAATACTATATCAAAGATAAGTGTTCAAATTCCCACTAGTAAAATGAGGATGAACTTAATGATTCTTAACAAGTCTTAGAAAATGGCACAAATGGTGGGAGCATTTGAGAATTTGCCTATATGAATGTAGAATTTAATTATTCATGAAAGTTTTGGACTTAAACTTTGACACATTCATGAAATGATTGTAGCATTACATAAAGTGTATGCTATTTATAATAATTGCAAAGAAGTGAATCTTTATGTGATGATTCATGTGGTTTGTTACATAAACCTTTAGTTCAAAGCTTAGCTACCAAAATGGTTTACAAATTTCTAAGAAACTATCATTAAGTGTAACGCCCGAAAATTCTCAAACTTACATTAGAATTATCCTATGATTTTTCTGGAATTTTTAGATATTTTTCCGGAATTTTCCGAGTAGCGGAAGTAGCAAAAGTAATTAGATAAGCAAAATGGTTTAAGCGGGAATCGAACCCGGGACCTCTCGGGTCCGCTAAACCTTTAGTTAGCCTTAGTAACCGGTGAACCCAGCAGGGCCGTGCTGAAAGAAAGAGGAACCAATTATATTTATATTAGAGTTGGGTTCAATAATCCACTTAATATAAATTAAGAACTTAAGTTGGGTTTGGTTTAATTTGGTTCGGCAGCCCTCTCCTCACAAAACCTCACGCCACTTTCTTTCTCCAAACCCTCACGCCGAACACCTCTCTTCTCTTCCTCCTTCTCTCGGCGCCACACCAAGAAGACCTAGGGTTCTCTCCCTAGGGCCCCAAGGTCATTTTTCGGCGACGATTTCAGCACAAGGACGTTCCCCTCCGCGAGTAGAGCACGTGGACGGGAGCGAATCATCGAGAAGTCGTCTCCACCGGAATTTCTAGCGATTAGATTTGTAAGAAATCTAGCACACAAGGTAAGAAACCCCTCACCTGCAGTATAATAGCTTACGTTTGAGTTTTGATGCTTTAGTTAGGATGTATGCGGATTTTTTATCGATATCTAGGGTGTATTTAACTCTCTTCGCAGATTAGGGATTTAGTTGAGCACCTCTAGATGGGCCGGACACGTCTTCCCTCTTCAGATAGGAGGTTAGACGTTGTCGGGTGCCTAGAGGTGGTCTCCCTAATGGGGGAGAAGAGTTAGAGCATCCTAGGGGCTCGATTAAATGTCTAGCTCAGTAATAGACAGTTTAAAGAACTTATTAAATGCACTAGAAGCATTTAAAACAGCAAGTTAGTTTATTTCAACTTATGTAGGACTACAGTCCAATGGGTAGGCTCCCACAGTCGCCTCTAGGTTCAGACAACCTAGTTCTAGGTTCAGATAACCTAGATTCAGCAAAATAAGTATATAGCATTCAGTATTTTACTTTCAGCAGTGGCACTGTATTGGATTAAATATCCACTGGGCTGGACTCCCATAGTCGTCCCTAGGTTTAGCTAACCTAGTAAACCCTACTAGATTCGGAACTTGTAATCCCGGGTATGGATAGGGATGCGCGCATAGTAAGTACAGTTGCCAGGGCCCATCAGCAGCATGTTCAGTATTTTCACTTATTATATGTATAGCTTTTCAAATTCACAATCAGTTATGTGAGTTCAGCTTAGTTTCAGTACCAGCTCAGTTAGTTTAGTACAGATCATGATCAGTTTAGTTCAGTTCCATGATTTGTTTTCAGTTTCAGTTTTCATGCTCAGCTCTATTTTCGCAAGTATGATAGCTTGTGTTCAGTTCTTGATTGCTATGCTTGTATGATCACATGCCATGCCATGTTTAGCCTAGTCAGTATATTGCAAATAGCATGCTTTGAAAATCATATCTGCATTGTATGCATGTTTTTGTGAGGTAGATGGTTTTTTACTAAGCTTTTTAGCTTACAGATGCTACTTTTCTTATACTGCAGATATAGGTAAAAGAAAAGTGGACTAGTGGAGGCTAGAGGGCAATGCAGATCAAGATGTGTGTGGCAGGAACTGGAATAAAAGATCCTTAGGGGATCTAGCAAGCTTAAACAATTGAACCTTTAGTATTTCTATTGTCATGTACTTTTAATTGTTAAATGCTATGAACTAGAAAACCATGCTTTACATCCAGTTAGAATGCTAGCTTTATGTCATTAGAATATATTCTATGGATTGTATAAGTAAAATGTGAGATTTTGGCACGCCCAAGTGCTGAAATCAGAGTTTCAGGCTGAAATCAGAGTTTCAGGCTGAAATCAGAACTCTGATCGGTCTACAGACCGATCAGAGAGTGGGTTGTGCCGCTGGATCGGTCAGCTGACCGATCCATGCGCGAATAGAGAGTTGACCTCGACCGATCAGTAATCCACTGGATCGGTCAAGCCGACCGATCAGTGTACTCCTGGATCGGTCGGTAGACCGATCCAGCCGTGTACAGGAGCGACAGCTTATGGATCGGTCAGCCGACCAATCCAGAGGGTTGTTTCCGTGCCAGCATCAAGCTGGATCGATCACTGGATCGATCCGACAGACCAATCGATCCATGGATCGATTGAAATGCCTGATTACAGCTAGCAGGTCATCCGAGAGGCATAGATTCTCTTTCCTAGCATGTGAACAACTCCTAGGTACACTTAGAATGTTAAGTTCAGATTTTACAGAAATTAGTTTAGCAAAATTTTAATAAACCCTGTTTTCCGCACAGCATATAGACAGCAGAAACTGTAGCGACCGGCCTTACAGCCAGTACCCAGAAGGTGGGTCGTTACAGAGTGGTATCAGAGCAGTGTTCCATACTTCCTACACACACATCAGCATTGTACCTGCAGCTTCCAAGTAAGAATACCTCTACTCTCTTTATTGTTCTTGCTTTCTAGTTACAGTTCATGTTTATATGCCTACTGCTTGTTAGTATGTGATAGTTTTAAACATGATATCAGTAGTTATATAACTGTAATTACCTTAGTTATGTTATGTTCTCTATGTCTTTAGAAATGGCACGAGGACGCCCAGCTAGAAGGGCACTAGCTACTGAGCCCCAGCAAGAGGCAGGCAGTTCAGTGCCTCCTCCAGACATTACAGCCTAGCTGAACAGCAACATGAAATAGCCACCTTAAAGGCTAACCAACATAATACCCCCACAGTCACCCCAACCGAATTTGGGACTCCAGTAGTCTTAGAGGTTCCACCACCCTACAAAGACCAAAGACTAACACTAGCACCGTTTCAAAGAATGAGCCAAGAAAGGAAGCCTATCCGATCCAATGGCAGTGGGTCAAGAGAACTTCTCAGCACTAGTGAACCATGGGATGCACAAGCCTGTTCAAAGCATGATGGAGCTTCGGACTGGCCGTAACACGAGAAGGTGAAGTGTGCCTCCTTCACCGACAGAGACGCACACGTGGTGGAAAGAATCGTAACGGCGCCCGGGAACCGTATGTCATGGGCGACTTCGAGAAAGAATTCTTCGAGGAGTTCTTTCACATACGGGTTACAAACCGCCACTACGACGAGTTCACCGAGTTTCGGCAACCTATCAGCTGAGGAAGCCGTGAAGAAATTCAACAGTTGGCCTCGCCTATGCCCTGAGCTAGTCAGCACAGAAAAGGAACGAATCCGGTTGATGCTCAAGATGCCGAGGCCGGAGATAGCTGAACGTGGCCGGTGGCATACATAGGCCACAAACCACAGAGGAGTTAGTGAGCGAGCATTACCAGAATAGCATAAAGCAGCAGAAGCAAGTCCTCTCCGAGTCCAAAGGCCAAGGAAACTCTCACACTCAAAACAGCAAGGCCACAGCTCTAATCGAAAGGGAACTCCAACAAGAAGCGCAAATCGTGAAGTGACCCAAAAGGAGGACCATCTAGCAAGCGACCCAGTTACCCAAAGTGTGCTACTTGTGGAAATTCCACCTGTGGGTTTGTCGCAAGGGCACACGGGATGCTTTGAATGTGGATAAGAAGGGCACATGGCCAAGCAGTGCCGAACAAGACCGGTCTTCCTCACCACAACAGATTCAGATGCAGCCAGCCAGCTCGGTTATATCGATGCAGCCGCTCTAGAAGGTCCACTTATCAGCCAGGGTAGAAGCCCCTCCAACTATGGCGAATGCGAGGATCTACTCACTCACCGGAGAGGACGTAGCTAATGCCTCGACTGTCACAGTCGATTAGAATTTTACAAGATATAGTGCTACTATTCTATTTGGGGCAACCCATTCATATATAGCCAGGGTGTTCTCTGAAAAATTAGAAATACCCTCAGAGGTACTCAGCGGCCAGTTTTTGACGACACTACCTTCAGGAGAGATCATGGCATCCACGCACTGGCTCAGAGCAGTGCCAGTCATTATAGCAGACAGAGAGCTCTTTTGTGATCTGATAGTGCTAGAAATGACCGACTATGACGTTATCTTTGGAATGGACTTTCTGATCAGATACGGTGCTACCATAGAGTGCCGTAAACAGAAAGTTATCTTCCAACCTGAAGCGGCAGTGCAATTTGAATACAGCGGGGAACCAAAGAGAAAGGCCAAGAAGTTTCTCTCAGCTATGAAAGCACAGAAGCTATTGGATTCAGGATGTATAGGATTCCTAGCACACGTAGTCAACGCAAGTCAGGACAAGAACCAACAGCTAGCAGAGGTTCGAGTCGTATGTGACTACCCAGCAGTCTTCCCTGAAGAGTTACCAGGCTTAGCACCAGACAGGGAGATTGACTTTGAGATAGAGCTCATTCCCGGTACAAATCCTATCTCCAAAGCGCCTTATCGCATGGCTCCAGCAGAACTGAAGGAACTTCAGGAGCAACTACAGGAGCTGCTTGACAAGGGTTTCATACGCCCGAGTCACTCACCATAGGGAGCGCCTGTATTGTTCGTGAAGAAGAAGGATGGAAGCATGCGACTATGCATAGACTACAGATCACTGAACCAAGTCACAATCAAGAACAGGTATCCCCTTCCCAGAATCGATGACCTGTTCGACCAGCTGAAGGGAGCAGCAGTGTTCTCTAAGATAGATCTCAGATCAGGTTATCATCAGGTGAAGGTTAAAGAAGGGGATATACCCAAGACAGCATTCAGAACCAGATACGGACACTACGAGTTCGTAGTCATGCCCTTTGGCGTGACCAATGCTCCAGCTACATTCATGGATCTCATGAACAGAGTATTCAGAGAGTATTTAGATAAGTTTGTTATTGTGTTTATCGATGACATTCTTATCTATTCAGGAACTCAGGAAGAACATTCAGAGCACCTGAAACTAGTATTGCAGACCCTTCAGCAGCACCAGCTATACGCCAAGTTCATGAAATGTGAATTTTGGTTAGATCAGGTGTCCTTCCTGGGTCACATCATCTCAAAGGAGGGTATCATGGTAGACCCCAGTAAGATAGAAGCTGTGAGCAATTGGAAGAGACCCAAGAACGCTAGCGAGATCAGAAGCTTTCTGGGATTAGCAGGCTATTACAGAAAATTCGTAGAGGACTTCTCCAGGATAGCCTCCCCACTGACAGCTCTTACCAGAAAGAACAGAAAGTATCAGTGGACCGAGGACTGTGAGAACAGTTTCAGCCCAGTGCTCCCATTTTGGCTCTACCAGACAATACCAGCAGCTTTGACATCTATAGTGATGCCTCTAAGTTGGGATTAGGAGTAGTACTGATGCAAAACTGCAAGGTGATCGCCTATGCCTCCAAACAACTCAAGGATTATGAGAAGAATTATCCTACTCATGACCTTGAGCTTGCAGCAGTAGTGTTCGCTCTCAAAATTTGGAGACATTACTTATATGGAGCTCAATGCAGAGTGTATACAGATCATCAGAGTCTAAAGTACTTCTTCACTCAGAAGGATCTGAACATGCGATAGCGCAGATGGCTTGAGCTGGTCAAAGACTACGATATAGACATCCTCTACCATCCAGGGAAAGCCAATAAGGTAGCCGACGCACTTAGCAGAAAATCCAGTGCTACCTTATTATCTCTTACAGCCATGTCACCGCCCCTACAGAAGGAGATCGTAGATTTCGATCTCGAGCTCATCGTTGGACAGCTCTCTACTATGACCTTAGGGTCTACCTTGCTTGGTGATATTCAGTCAGCTCAGGAGTAGGACCCTGAAATTCAGAAAATCAAGCAAGGGCTAGCAGAATCAGAAAGTAGAGAATTCAGAGTGTCCGATAGAGGGGTGTTGTATTTTGGTGGCAGACTCTGTGTTCCAGATCAGGAGGAACTACGGAGACAGATTTTAGATGAGGCTCACAAGACTCCCTATGCGATGCATCCAGGTTCCACCAAAATGTATCAAGACCTGAAGAAACGTTTTTGGTGGCCCGGGATGAAGCGAAACATCGCCAGATATGTTAGCATCTGCCTCACCTGTCAGAGGGTCAAGGCAGAACATCAGCAGCCTATACGGATTCTAGAATGGAAGTGGGAGGATATCTCTATAGACTTCATAGTGGGACTACCCAGAACCACGAATGGTTTGGATGTCATCTGGCTAATAGTCGACAGGTTGACTAAATCAGCCCACATTTTAGCTATCAAGATATCCTACTCCATGGAGAAGCTAGCTCAGTTGTATCTCCAGGAGATCGTCAGACTTCATGGAGTCCCACGTACCATTATTTCGATAGAGAGATTACATCACACTTCGGGAGTGTACAACATTGGGCACGGGTTAAAGTTCAAGATAGCATTCCATCCGCAGATGGATGGTCGACAGAGCGAGTAAACCGTACATCAAGATATGCTCCGAGCAGGCCCTAGATTTCAAGGAAGTTGGTGCAAATATCCGAGCTTAGCAGAATTTGCATACAACAACAGCTATCGTGCCACTATCGGCATGACACCCACGAGGCTCTCTATGGGCGGAGGTGTAGATCTCCAATCTGCTGGTATGAGAGTGGTGAACAGAGAACTAGAGCTTCAGACTGATCTAGTAGCAGATACCACAGCCGCTATACAGCAGATCCGCCAGAGGATAGAGACAACCAGAGCCTGAAAAGCTATCGCCGATACAGCGGACCCTTAGAGTTTTCAAATGGGGATTCAGTTCCTCGGTAGCTCCCATGAAGGGGTAATGCGTTTTGGGAAGAAGGGCAAGCTAAGTCCCGGATATGTGGGACCATACCTTATTAGCGTAAGAGTGGGCAAGGTAGCATATGAGCTAGAGCTACCCAGAAATGTCACCGTCCACAACGATTTCATGTCTCTATGTCAAGAAGCATATCCCGATGCCACCAGTGATTGAGCCCAGTTGGTACAAGTCCGAAGATCTCATGATGATCGGCCTATTCGGATAATAGAAGCGGTTAAGACATTATGAACAAGGAAGCATAGTAAAAGTCATTTGGCAAAGTCACACAACAAGAGGCAACTTGGGAGAAAGAAGCCAGCATGAGTACCCAGACTGTTCTAAGTTCGAGGACTAACTTTTATAAGGTATGTAACGCCCGAAAATTCTCAAACTTGCATTAGAATTATCGTATGATTTTTCTGGAATTTTTAGATATTTTTTCGGAATTTTCCGAGTAGCGGAAGTAGCAAAAGTAATTAGATAAGCAAAATGGTTTAAGCGGGAATCGAACCCAGGACCTCTCGGGTCCGCTAAACCTTTAGTTAGCCTTAGTAACCGGTGAACCCAGCAGGGCCGTGCTGAAAGAAAGAGGAACCAATTATATTTATATTAGAGTTGGGTTCAATAATCCACTTAATATAAATTAAGAACTTAAGTTGGGTTTGGTTTAATTTGGTTCGGCAGCCCTCTCCTCACAAAACCTCACGCCACTTTCTTTCTCCAAACCCTCACGTCGAACACCTCTCTTCTCTTCCTCCTTCTCTCGGCGCCACACCAAGAAGACCTAGGGTTCTCTCCCTAGGGCCCCAAGGTCATTTTTCGGCGACGATTTCAGCACAAGGACGTTCCCCTCCGCGAGTAGAGCACGTGGACGGGAGCGAATCGTCGAGAAGTCGTCTCCATCGGAATTTCTAGCGATTAGATTTGTAAGAAATCTAGCACACAAGGTAAGAAACCCCTCACCTGCAGTATAATAGCTTACGTTTGAGTTTTGATGCTTTAGTTAGGATGTATGCGGATTTTTTATCGATATCTAGGGTGTATTTAACTCTCTTCGCAGATTAGGGATTTAGTTGAGCACCTCTAGATGGGCCGGGCACGTCTTCCCTCTTCAGATAGGAGGTTAGACGTTGTCGGGTGCCTAGAGGTGGTCTCCCTAATGGGGGAGAAGAGTTAGAGCATCCTAGGGGCTCGATTAAATGTCTAGCTCAGTAATAGACAGTTTAAAGAACTTATTAAATGCACTAGAAGCATTTAAAACAGCAAGTTAGTTTATTTCAACTTATGTAGGACTACAGTCCAATGGGTAGGCTCCAACAGTCGCCTCTAGGTTCAGACAACCTAGTTCTAGGTTCAGATAACCTAGATTCAGCAAAATAAGTATATAGCATTCAGTATTTTACTTTCAGCAGTGGCACTGTATTGGATTAAATATCCACTGGGCTGGACTCCCATAGTCGTCCCTAGGTTTAGCTAACCTAGTAAACCCTACTAGATTCGGAACTTGCAATCCCGGGTATGGATAGGGATGCGCGCATAGTAAGTACAGTTGCCAGGGCCCATCAGCAGCATGTTCAGTATTTTCACTTATTATATGTATAGCTTTTCAAATTCACAATCAGTTATGTGAGTTCAGCTTAGTTTCAGTACCAGCTCAGTTAGTTTAGTTCAGTTCCATGATTTGTTTTCAGTTTCAGTTTTCATGCTCAGCTCTATTTTCGTAAGTATGATAGCTTGTGTTCAGTTCTTGATTGCTATGCTTGTATGATCACATGCCATGCCATGTTTAGCCTAGTCAGTATATTGCAAATAGCATGCTTTGAAAATCATATCTGCATTGTATGCATGTTTTTGTGAGGTAGATGGTTTCTTACTAAGTTTTTTAGCTTACAGATGCTACTTTTCTTATACTGCAGATACAGGTAAAAGAAAAGTGGACTAGTGGAGGCTGGAGGGCAATGCAGATCAAGATGTGTGTGGCAGGAACTGGAATAAAAGATCCTTAGGGGATCTAGCAAGCTTAAACAATTGAACCTTTAGTATTTCTATTGTCATGTACTTTTAATTGTTAAATGCTATGAACTAGAAAACCATGCTTTACATCCAGTTAGAATGCTAGCTTTATGTCATTAGAATATATTCTATGGATTGTATAAGTGAAATGTGAGATTTTGGCACGCCCAAGTGCTGAAATCAGAGTTTCAGGCTGAAATCAGAACTCTGATCGGTCTACAGACCGATCAGAGAGTGGGTTGTGCCGCTGGATCGGTCAGCTGACCGATCCATGCGCGAACAGAGAGTTAAGCCACTGGATCGGTCAAGCCGACCGATCAGTGTACTCCTGGATCGGTCGGCAGACCGATCCAGCCGTGTACAGGAGAGACAGCTTATGGATCGGTCAGCCGACCAATCCAGAGGGTTGTTTCCGTGCCAGCATCAAGCTGGATCGATCACTGGATCGATCCGACAGCCCAATCGATCCATGGATCGATTGAAATGCCTGATTACAGCTAGCAGGTCATCCGAGAGGCATAGATTCTCTTCCCTAGCATGTGAACAACTCCTAGGTACACTTAGAATGTTAAGTTCAGATTTTACAGAAATTTGTTTAGCAAAATTTTAATAAACCCAATTTTCCGCACAGCATATAGACAGCAGAAACTGTAGCGACCGGCCTTACAGCCAGTACCCAGAAGGTGGGTCGTTACATTAAGATAGTGGTTTAATTGAAAGATACTATTCTTGATGCATAAATTATCAAGATGTGTTTTGTAATACATGAATAAAGTATTTTTCAATTATTGAAATGACGAGGGATTGTTTAATATTTTAAATAAATGAAAAAGGCTTGAAAGAAAAGTCACAACTTTTGGAAAAAGTCAACTTTTGAGAAAAGTCATAACTTTTGTAAAAAGTCACAACTTTTGGCCATTTTTAATGTGCTTGGTTATCTATAAAAGAGGCTAAGTTGGATGGAAAATAAACATATATTTTTGCTCTCCTTTCCTTTATTTTCTGAATTGTCTTACTCAGTGTAAAGTATATACAATTAGTTTCATCTAATCCTATAGGATATTTGATCTTTGTGGTGCACAATTTATAGACCAAATAAACCCTTAAGGATAGTATTTGAAACATGATTTGGAGTTCAAGATTGGTCTTATTTTTTAGCACTAGCCTCATAATACACCAACACGCATACAATCTGTGTACTTTTTTGATTTTTTTTTTTATAATCAAGATATTTTTCTCTTTGAACCTGTAAATTTGGAGGTGATGAATTTAATCCCACAAAAATTTTCCATGGGCATTAGAATAAATGTGTATGCTAGATTCTTTTATAGAAACTTAGGGTAAATTTTAATTGGATTCATTGCCCCAAAATCAACAATGCCGAATTCCATTGAATCTTGGATTTGATGTCCTCCGTCGTCGTCTTGCTCTCACCTCCTGAATTTTCGCTCTATCTGATAGCACTATGAGCTCGACAAGCTAGGCGAGAGATGATGTGTTTTACATCAGGCAAGAGGTGCATTTACTTGGCGAGGATGACCGTTAGGCGCACCTCACTCAACCCCATGGCAGACCAGTTTCATCATTATCAAGGACAACGAGATTATCGGAGAAGGGTTCCATCCCAAGGCAGGGCAAGTGGGCAACCAAATGTTCAGGTAGGCTATATCTCTCCTTTTTTAAAACACCTATTTGAGTTTCAACTTGGAAAAAAAAAAACTATTTTTGTTATCTGGTGTATTTGAATTATTCTCTTCTACAGTAGCTTTATCTATTTTATGTGCTACATTGGGGGATAAAGGCTAATACCTAGTGCCACATGTTCTAAAATATTCCCTATCATTGTCTGTAACTTCGGAGAAAACAAGCCTCATTAATGAGGCGATTATATACTTTCATATGTACCCTACACGTTCAGTGGGCCAACGTAGGATGTGAGACTGATTTAAGGATGAGAGAATGAGGTCGATGTTGAGTGACTTTGAGGATAGATGAAGTCGATGACTAAGGTCTAGACAGGGAGGATGTCAGGATCTGAGGCTGAGGCATGGAAAGTGTCTACAATTGAGGCTAAGCCAGGTGCGATGCTAGGATTTGAGACTAAGGTGTGGAAGATGTCAACGACTGAGGTCGAGACATGGTGCCAAGATTTGAGACTGAAGCGTGGAGGATATCGATGGTTGAGAACAAGTCATGGAGAGTGTTGGTGACTGAGGCTGAGTTAGAATGTCGGGATCTGAGCCTGAAGTATGAAAGATGTTGGCGATTGAGGTCGAGTCAAGATGTCGACATTTGATACTGAGATGTAATAATGTCAGCAATTGAGGCTCAGGCGTAATAGTTGACTTGTCCTTGATCAAACTCAAACCTTTAGGATAATTTTATTGAGCCAGTTTGATCAGACACGACTCTCATCTTAGACATCAAACTTACCTTGACTTTGATTGACAGTTCAACACAACTTTTGACTATATGTGACAAGTGGAACCTATAGGATTATGTCATATCACAAGTCTCTCTTTTAAGTCTAATCGAAGGCAGCGTAGTCTGACTGAGTGGATTGTGCTAAGTTGTCATCTTCTTACTTTTCTAAGATGTTGAGCTGAGGTGTCAGTATTTCAATAGGACAATTGGCTGGATCCTGGTCGTCAGGGAGATAAGGCGTCATATTTAATGAATGCGATACATGAGATCTTGTATCATCCTTATGATTGGCACACTGTTCCATCACATTAATGGGCAACATACAATATCCTCCTTAAGCTGCAAGCCCACCTTAGCTTATTAATTGAGAAGGTGTGCAATAGTGTTGCTACTGATGTAACCCTAGATTTGATGGTGATGGTATGTTCCACCTATTTGGTCTTGGCATCTGACGACTATTTTTAAACCATCATGGAGATTGATGTGTCGCTTTGTAACTTTCCATTGTTGCGTTGTAATAGGGAGAAATTATGTCGTGATTGTGACCGTCCAGCCACGAGATTTGACGGCTATGATGAGATCTCGCCATACTTTTCTTGTCATTCAACGGCTAGTCGGGTCGATGCAACAACCCTACTATGTCGCCGCCAAGATATATTAGACTTTCAAAAAGAGATTCCACCTTTATTCACTTTCATTTGCTCCATCATCTTCGTCATCCTACATCCCCTAGTGATTTAGTAAGTTCATCTTCACCCTTGCTTTCGTTTCCCCCCATTTTGTTCTCTTCTTTCTTCTTTGAGTTCATGGCCGAGAGCTTGGATGAGTGGCCTTCTTTTGAGATGGTTGTACCTAATAGTGTTGAGCTGTGAGTGGCCCAGCTGAGAGTCACTAGCGTAAGGCTAAGTCTCTAGCGTAGGGCTAGAAGTTATGGGCATGTTGTAATTTTAAATTTGTGTGACAATCTTTGCCAGAGGGAAGAGGGATATATTAGGATGGCTGTGATGCCTAGGTCGAGACTGTTCTTGTAGTACGACTGAGTCACTAGCGCGGGGCTAGAAGTTTCGAGCTTGTCGTAAGGGGGAGGGGTTCGGGAGTTTCGAGGCTGAGTTGCTAGTGAAAGGTTAGGAGTTCCAAGACTATCGTAAGGCTCTATCTTGTGTGACAATTTTTGCAAGAGGTAGAGGGAATTTACTGGATTGAATTATATAAAATCAATTTTAGACTTATCTATCGAGATGATTTGAATTGATAATCTTAGGCTACCAAGGAAGGAAGGAAGGATAAACTACTTGGGATGATTGTGCTACCTGGGTCGAGACAAGCCTGTTGTACAGTTGAGTCACTAGCATGGGGCTAGGAGTTTCTGTCCTATTGTAAGGCGAGACTAGGAATTTCAAGCCTGTCATCGATATAAAAAAGCACCCGTATAGGTGCGGATTATTTGGAGCGATTTTAACATAGCTCTTGAAAATAAAACAATGTAATTAGTTTGAACTAAACTATTTCTATTGCTTTACCTTTTCAAAATGATTTTGCAATCACTCTTGTTGAATAGTTTTAGCACCGATTTGAATAATTGTTCCTATAAACTACTCTTAATGATACAACTATTAGAAGCAATATTGAAACTGCTAAAATTGGGTACTTTTAGTAGCGGTTCTGTGTCAAACATTACTATTAACTTTCTCTATTGCTTTAATTTCTAAGAATAATTAACAAACTATTCCTATTGAATTTTTTAACATCATTTTGTGTAAAATGCTACTACAAACCACTTCTATTTCTCTAATAGTTTAAAATTGATTTTCAAACTACACCTATTGCATGGTTTTAGAGTCGATATCCATAAACTATTGTTGAAAATCGATCTTAATGATACAACTATTAGAAGAAATCTGAAACTATTGACATTAGATACTTTTAGTAGTGGTTTTGTGTCAAATACTATTACTAACCGTTATTGCTCTAACTTCTAAAAATAGTTAACAAACAATTCTTAGTGAATACTTTTAACATTGTTTTGTATAAACTACAGCTACAAACCGCTTCTATTACTCTAATGTTTTAAAATTGATTTTCAAAGTGGCCCTATTGCATGGTTTTAGTGTTGATTTGCATAGACCGTTATTGTAAACCACTCTTAATGATATAACTATCAGAAGAAATCTTGAAATTGTTGATATTGGGTATTTTTAGCAATGGTTCTATATCAAACACTGCTACTAACTGTTTCCATTGCTCTAACTTATAGGAGCAGTTTTTAAATGACTATATTGAATACTTTTATCAATGTGTTGTGTAAACTACTACTATAAATCTCTTCTATTGCTCTATTATTTTATGATTAGATTTGAAACTGCACTTATTGTATACTTTTAGCATTGATTTATATAAAACACTCTTATCAACCACTCCTATTAATATAATTATTAGGAACAATCTTGAAACTACTCATATCTACTAATTTTAGTAGTGCTTCTATATAAAACGTTGTTGTAAAATATTTTTATTGCTCTAACTTCTAGGAGCAATTTACAAATGACTTCTATTTAATACTTTTAGAATGATTTGTGTAAACTGCTACTATAAACTGACTCTATTACTCTATTTTTCAAGATTAGTTTTGAAACTACACCTATTGCATAGTTTTAGTATCGATTTGTATAAATCATAGCTATAAGCCATTTCTCTTAATATAACTATTAGGAGTAAAGACTGCTCATATTGAATATTTTTACCAAAGACTTTGTGTAAAATGTTGCTATAAACCAATTATATACACCACTTATATTACTAAGGTTGATCCTAATAGAGACAAAATAGTGTCATATGTTTGATTTTTTAGAATCCCAAAATACCCCTATTTAATATAATAATATCCCAAAATACTCATTTCTTTATTCAATAGAATCACCTTAATCATATGATTATTGCTAACTCAAGATTTTTATGATATTTATCTCTGGGATAAAAATTAAATTTATATATATATATATATATATATATATAAACTTATTGAAAATAAGAAAACTTTAAATTTGATTTTTTATTTTTTCAAAATTTATTTTAAATTTTTTTTAATAAATGTACTTAAATAAAAAAAAATTCGACCATACACTCATACAATGCGTGTAGAGGGGCACTAGTATTAATTTAAGTTAAATCACCTAGTATTTGTTTGTTAAGCCTTTTTTAAAAATTACATAAATATCTCTATAACTACCACCACTTTCACTCTTCCTAATTTTTTCTCTTCAACACATCTCTATAATTTCTATCGATTGATAGAAAGCGCGAGAGCATACTCACTTATAACCCGACCTAGTGCTCGGGAGTTTGGGACTTATATAGGTATGAGAGCATTCTTGCTTATAACCGGGCCTAGTACTTGGGAGTCTGAGACTTGGCGCGAGAGCATGCTCGCTTATAACCCGGCCTGGTGCTCGAGAGTCTGAGATTTAGCGTGAGAGCATGCTCGCTTATAACCTAGCCTAGTGCTCGGGAGTCTGAGACTTGGTGCAAGAGCATTCTCTCTTATAACTCAGCCTGGTGCTCGGGAGTCTGAGACTTGGCACTAGAGCATGCTCGCTTATAACTCAGGCTGGTGCTCGGGAGTCTGGGACTTAGCGCAAGAATATGCTCACTTATAGCTTGGCCTGATGCTTGGGAGTCTGGGACTTAGTGTGAGATCATGCTCTCGCTTATAATCTCACTTGGTGCTTGAGATTCTGGAACTTAGCGTGAGAGCATGTTAGCTTATAACCCAGCCTGGTGCTCATGAGTCTAAAATTAATCAAATTTTTGAGATAGTCGCTTGCATTTTTTATTAAGTGCAAAAATTTAACATGCTACATTAATGCATTACAAGTGCAGTCTCAAGCCCTGTAGGGTTGTAGATGATTTACACTCCAACGCCGCTCTAACCTTTTTCCATCTGTGTCTTGGAGATAATAGGAGCTCGAGGCCAACTTCTCCACTATTTTGTATAGTCCACCCCATTGTAGCTCCAGTTTGGTAACATCACCAACTGACTTGATATGCTTCCAGACCACGTCACCTACCAGAAAAAGCCTTGGAATAACTCTTCTATTATAGTTTTGCTTCATTCTTTAGTGGTAGGCCATCGACTGCCTTGTCTCTGACTTCCTCTATCAAGTCGAGCTCCATAAGGTACCGATCATCATTATCTTCACAATATAATTGTCTCCGATCAGTTCTATACCCACTTCGACCAAGACAACTGCTTCACCACCATAAAGAAGATGAAAAGGTGTTATACCTGTTGCTTCACGGGAATTAGTGCGGTAAGACCATAATACACTGACAATTCATCAATCCAACTCCCTATGATATAATTGAGCTTGGTTTTGAGTCCTCTTATGATTTCTCTATTGGTGACTTCGACCTGGCCATTGCTATGTGGATAAGCCACAGATGTAAAGACTTGTGTAATACTATAACTTGAACACCATTCTCTAATCATCCTACCTTGAAATTATCTTCCGTTATTTGAAATAAGATTATATAGAATCCCAATTTGGCATACAATGTTTTACCAGAGGAATTTGATGACCATATGCTAGGTTATCTTAACAGTAGCTTGGTTTCCACCCACTTGAAAAAATAATCCACCACCACTAATAAGAATTTCTTCTAAGCAGGTGCCATGGGAAAATGCCCCACAATATTCATGCCTCACTTATCAAATGGGAAAGAAACAATCAAAGTTTTTAATAACTCTGTAGGATAATGTGGAATATTCTGGTGCTTTTGACATGACAGGCAAGTTGTCACTAATTTGGCAGCATCAGCCTATAGAGTGGGCCAAAAATACCCGACCAGTAATATCTTCTGAGCGAGCAGTCGTCTAACCACATGACTTCCGTATAAACCTTGATGCACTTTCTGTAGGATGTACTATACATCCTTAGGGCTAACACATTTGAGCAGTGGTTGAGAAAAAAACCCTCTTGTATAGATGATCCCCAATTAGAGTAAACTGACTGAATCTCTTCTTATCAGATGTGCTTGCTCCCGGTTGGCTTTCTTCTTAATCAGACGTGTATAGATGATCCCCAATTAGAAGTAAAACAAGTTTAGACTAACTCAAGTGATTATCAACTAATGTTATAAGCGCAGTCCCCAACAACGACGCCAAAAATTTGATATACTACCTACAAGTATACAAGTGTCATCAAGTAATAAAATATTAATCCCACAGAGACTGGTTAAAAACACTAGTAATTACTCACGATGAATTAGCTAAATGATCGAGAATTGAGAGTCACGTACTAAGAGAAGAGAAATTGATTGAGAAAGAGAGAGAAAGAGAATGAGTGTTGAGGAACTTGCCTTGAAAAATGCTCTAGGGGTTCGATTTGACTATGATGTTAATCATGTATCTTGGATCACTTATCGCCTATCCTCTATTTCTATGTGCTTGTAGGAAGTTAGATTCATTACCGACTCTTCCTCATGGAGGTCAAGTCCAAATTCTATCTTAATTCGTATCATATGCTACTAAATAAAAGTGATTCTTATGAAGTCCGGTAACGGGATACCCCTATCAATAGGGCCCCTAGGTCATTAATCATAAGAGCACACTCACACTCAATAATATAGAAGTAGAAACAACAATGATGTCCAATTCCCTACTTCCTAGTGGAATATTACCTTTCCTTTCAAGGTAATGCCCTAGATGTCCAGAAATGAGATACCCTTATCAATAGGGTCCCTCGGTCAATGACTTAGGGGATTCCCTCTATGGGATTAGCAAATCAATACAAGCATTCAATCAAACATGGTAATTAAGCTCAAGCACAATGCATACACATAAGATCAAATAGATACAAGACATAGCAATGTCATATACATAGGAAATTAGCAAATCAATGAGTTCTTACATCAATCCATATCACAATTACAACCTTAATCCTAGAGCAATAGATTTACTTCATGACACAAAGGAAAGAATCCAAAGACATTGGAATTAAAAGCATCAAAACCCAAACTAGAAGAAGAAGGGAGAAGAAGCTTATCCGATGTGTTGAGTGATCTTCAGATCTAATCCTTTTGAAACGTCCCCATTTTTTTTTTGTGGACGTCCCGAATCATAAATGCACTTACAACCATAACATACTCTCGATTTAACTGAGATACTTGGATAGTCCTTAAAATATTTAACTACTAGCCAAATTAGATACTGGTCATATAGTTCTAGAATTTATTCTATAAAAGGAAACATCCAATTGATGCGGAAACTAAACTGGAAGGTCTTTGGGTTATACTACCATTGTCCCGAGCTTATCCACTTATCAACGCCTCCTGCCTCATTTGTCTCATTACCTGAAATAGTTAAAATCTGTGAGTCGAGAGACTCAGTACATTCAAATCATATTATGTATTAATTGGTTCTTATATCCATGTGCCCTATCGAAAAATCTATACTAACTAATTTATCCTCTAGCTAATTGTTTTGTATAAACATAAGGAGAGCATAATCATGAACATACTCTTGCCAAACATATATGTTATCATACTTTTTGCCCCACATAAATAATTGCATAGATAAAGCATAACATGAGCATAGCAAAATATAATCTTAAGCATTACTAATGCAAAGATCTAAAACCTAGCAAGAGCATAACATAAGCAAGAACAAAATTAGGAAGCATGGAGCATAAACTTACTTTACAGAAAGGAAAACATATGCATAACTTAATAAGGGACGAACATAATGCAGGTGTGGTAACCATCATTAGAGCCCATTCATTTGGTCCATGATCATGTAATTAGTTGCTTAACAAGCATATGACTTATGGTACAACTCACACTAGTCGAAACCAATGCGTTGCACCATCATTCATTTTTGGAAAGGCCCTCCACGGAGCTCATCCCGAGGCACCAATCCCGTATTGTCGCCACACATGTATGTATTGTTGGGTTTTTCGGGCCGCGAAAACCACTTTTCCGCGTCGCAGAAACCCCGAATCACCCTAGCCAACGGATCTCGTGAGAAGAAAAATTTCAAAAAAAAAAAATTACGAGTACGAGTTTCTACTTAGATCTACTCCTAGATCTACATGAAACGAGTTATACCTTTGAAGCGAAGCCCTTCGCGTTCCCGCTCGTCCAAACGGTGTCGGATCTCAAGAGTATCAAGATAGATACTCCTCTAGAAGTATCCACACGAACACGTAGGTGGAGAAAATCACACAAAAAGGTGTGCTAGCACGTATGTGTGGTTCGGCCAAGTTGAGGAGGAGAGGGAGAGGGAGAGAGCTCCAAGAGGAAGAAGAAGGAATGAATGTGAATTACTCACCAAATGAAAAACTCCTCATCATGTCATCAAGTGGCCGGCCACCATCATTTGTGTAACTCCCCTCATTAATGCATTAAGTGGCCATCAAAGAGGGAATATGTAACCTCCATGAGGTGGCACACACATGTGCCTTGATGATGTGGCACATCATCATTGGCCACTTAATGCCAAGTCACAAATGATGTGGCATAAAGTCAAGTTAAACTTGACTCTTCCTCTTCCTCACAAGTCAAGTCAAACTTGACTTAATCTCTCTCATGATTGATCTAATCCAACCATTTAATTCAAGCCAATTTAATATAATGAATCTAATTCATTTAATTAAATTGATTCAATGAGTCATAATCTAAATTAGACTCATTGAACACATGAATCAACTTGAGTCCAACTCAAGTTAGCCCAATTAGGATTACTCTTAATCCAATTTGATTTATCAAATGAATCTAATCCTCTTGGTTCATCATATGAACCTAATCTCCATCTAATTGTCCTTAGTGTGTGACCCTATAGGTTCTTGTAACGTTGGCAATTTCCTAAACTCATTTAGGAGCATAAGTAATGAGCGGTATCTAGCAACACATCATTACTACCCAAGTTACAAGAATGTTGAGATCCAACATCACCTTGTGACTACTAATTGTGACTCCTCACAATATATGACAAGTGTCCTTCTATCCTAGACATCTAGATTGATCAATGTGAGGCACAGACCGTGTCATCCTCTAATCAATCTAAATCTTGAACTCCAAGTAAACTTACTCGATCAAATGAGCTCAACATCTCATGTTGACTCATTTGGGCATGGCCATGCACTTCGTGGTCTCACTCTATCAAGAATACCGATGTCTCTCCCGTCATATAGGAGGGATAGATCCCATCTACATCACTCACATCCCTCCGCATAATTTGTTACATACCCAGTAATCGTCTTTATAGTCCACCCAGTTACGGGTGACGTTTGACGAAACCAAAGTACATAACTCCTTATGTAGGGAACCATGGTGACTTCAGGTCTAAGGACTAGTAGTCATACTAATAGCCACATGAGAAAGTATATGACACTCATATAACGATCCATGATACTTTCTCATGGTGGGTCATTCAGTATACATTCTCCAATGCATACCCATGTGTCAACTTGATATCTCTATATCCATGACTTGTGAGATCAAGTCATCGAGTTGACCTACATGCTAGTCTTATTGCATTAACATTGTCCCTGAATGTTAATACTCGACTAGGAATGATGAAGAGTAGTGTTCCCTATATCATCTCACTATCGATTCAACTAACCGATTGATATAGGTAAGAACCTTCTACTCAAGGACATTATTATACTTAGTTTATTTGGCACCAATACAAGTAAGTATAATAACCAAAAACCAAATGCCTTTATTTATATAGATAGAATATGATACAATAAGTCCAAAATACAATCATCAAATGATTGGCTCTA
This sequence comes from Zingiber officinale, assembly GCF_018446385.1. Classification (NCBI taxonomy): domain Eukaryota; kingdom Viridiplantae; phylum Streptophyta; class Magnoliopsida; order Zingiberales; family Zingiberaceae; genus Zingiber; species Zingiber officinale. Next base: position 68,831,045 of record NC_055998.1, read on the forward strand.
GGGCTCTAGCTAACATGTATTCCTCTCCTTATCCATATAACTCTTTCATATCATACATCGCAAGTATACATGCATGGTTCTTAAACTGTCTTCGTAAAAAGAACTACTTATAACTTCACATGGTATCAGTTATACATTGGAACCACATTACACATGCATATTATCATCAATTTCATAACATACATGTCACTACAACAAAAATGTTAAATGACAACACCAAAAAGACAATGGTTTTGGAAGAAACTGTTGTGAATTTGATAAAAAACAACAGGTTTTGATAAAACCGTTGTCTCTGAGCTCCCATAAAATACAAAAGACAACAGTTTTGTGAAAATTATTGTTGTTGAGTGATTTTATTTTAAATCAACAACGTATTTTGTAATGATTATCTAAAACTATTGTCTTTAAATACTTTTTAGGAGTTAATACAATAGTTTTATAAACCGTTGTGTTTTTACATTGTTTTAAATAGTCAAAGACAACAGTTTTAATAAACCGTTGTCTTTGACTTTATTCTTTCGTTGTTTTCCCTTTCGTATTTTTTATTGCAATGTGTTTTACTTTCCCTTTCTGCCAAAAATTTTTGGCACCATGTTTTTCCCCCTTAGCCTTCTCGAACCCTAACCCATTTTTATTTCCCTCTTCTTATACAATCTCTTCACGCAGCGAACCCCTGCTATTTTTTCTTCCTCCTCCTTCCTTGGTCTTTGATCGAGTTGCCCCTCCTCTGCAGTCAGGCTGACTTCCACCCTGATCTTTTCATCTTTGGCACCAACTCCTTCTACACCTTCACCCTCAACCTCACCATCTTCTTGCTAGTCATGAAGACCACTACGCTCACTATGAATGTTGCCAGCGTCATCAAGGATGAGCTCCTCATTGCCTTCTCCTGGTCTGTCATCCGTGACATAAACACCCCTATCAACCTCTTCCACTACGACATCACCTTCCTCGGTGTTTCCTACTACAACAAGGGGCCTCATGGCCTCTTCTTCCACTACATCCATCCACCTCTAGGGTTTCCTTGTTCTTCATGGTCCTCATTCTATCTGTGTTCTTTTTGCAAGAGTCTTCTACCAGAAAGGCTCTTCCATGGCTTTAGAGGTGAGAGGATCAGGAACATATAGGCAAAGGAGCATCAGACTCATAAGGCCTCGTACATTTTCTTATGATAAATTTGATTTAAGCAATGCTCTTTTGTTCGTCTTTCGATCTTCTTATGTTATTTTCTAACCCATTCTTTTGTTCATCGATTAACATCACTGTTGGGGTTGCAAGGTTACTAACATAGTCCCACATTGAAAACACATAGAAAAGATCATGAGTGTATAAGAGAAAGATATCTCCATTGGCATGAGGCCTTTTGGGTAGAGCCCAAGAGAAAAACCATGAGGGCTTAGGCCCAAAGTGGATAATATCATGTCATTGTGGAGATATCTAAATTCTTTTCGATCCTACAATTGGTATCAGAGCCCGGATTGCCAGAATATTTAACCGCCGACTGTGCACAAGAATTATGATCTGATTGAACCATGTGGGTACAATATTGACCTCGAACAAAAAAGTGGGGGCTCCTATGTTTGGATCAAGAGGACCAGACACCAGGCAGGAAGTTCTAGTTGCGGCTAGGCAAGGAAGTCCTAGTAGGTCGGGTGGACCGAGGGGCAGGAAGTGCTAGTAGGTCGGGTAGACCGAGGGGCAGGAAGACCTGATGGGTCGAGGATCGGACGTGGGAAGCCCGTGGTCCTTTGTCTGAGGGGGGGATTGTTAGGGTTGCAAGGTTACAAAAATAGTCCCACATTGAAAACACATGGAAAAGATCATGAGTTTATAAGAGAAAAAAATCTCCATTGGCATGAGGCCTTTTGGGTAGAGCCCAAGAGCAAAACCATGAGGGCTTATGCCCAAAGTGGACAATATCATGTTATTGTGGAGATATCTAAATTCTTTTCGATCCTACAATCATGAATCCTCAACTTGTTATTTTCTAAGTTTTTTTTCTTCACTTGATGTGTTATCGGTTAATCTGAATTTGTGGTGATCTTTTTTCTTGTGCAATGGTTTATTTCGAGTGCATTGTAGCATGTAGGATTTTATTTATTTTAGGGATTTCTATAGTTTGCTTCTACGTCGCTGCTTTTGTTATTTGTTAAATATATTCATTTGTTTAGTTTTGTAAACTTGCGTCGATGTATTATCCTTCATCTTGGATCGTCGTTTGATGTGGCTGCTTTTTTCCTAAGACGTAGTAATTGATTAGCATTTATGTTTGCTTGTAAAAATTATTTATTTTGTATCTTCATTTTTTGTGTTCTTATTTGATTCAATCTACTTGTGGTTTAGTCTCTTCAATTTTAGATATTTTTCATGAATTAATGGAGTCAAAAGGTGGGAAAAGGTCTAGTAGTAGTAGTTCGTTACATTACGAAGCTCCCCTCCCCCTCAGCTAAGCATTGAAGACTTTCTACCACACGGAGGAATCAATAAGTTCCAATCTGATGCTTACTCCAATGTAAGAATCTCAAAAAATATGTTAGTGACAAAGGACAAAAAATGATTCTTTTGCTTTCTTATTGTTCTTTGCTGTATATTAATTTGTTGTTCTCATAAAAATTAATTATGACCATTTAATCTTTTTCAGTGCATGAGGAAGCCATCCTGATATTCCTTCTTATATTCTAAACCATTGGTTGAATATATGATATGAGAACTAGTCCTTCATAACTTGAGAATGGAAAAATATGCAAAACTGAGTATTTTTTTTTTATATTATTTCTTCTGTCCTTCATAACTACGTAGTTTATGTCTTCACTTTTTTTTTATTTTCCTTTTTTACCTTCACTCTTTTTGATAACAAATCATACTCTTTTTCCAATTGCGATAGATATGCTGAAGTTGAAGCTTCTTCGTGCAGGATTGTCACTCAGGTACTTGCTTCAACTTTTGCTGAATTTTCTGGACAACCATTCGAGTGGCATTGATTAGCAGGCTTCTCTTTGAAAATTATCGTTTTCCTTATGCTCCCATCTGTGCTTGTTTTGGGTGGTGATGCATCTAGGAAGATATTGATGCTATTTTTGCTCGTGAGGAATCTGATCTTGAGCCAAGTTTGAAGCCTTATCAGATTGCAGGTGTGACTTTTCTTCTTCTGTTGTACAGAAAAAGAATCAGTGGAGGTAAATTATTGTTGATTATTGATTATTGATTATTAACTAGTAGATTCATTTTATGTGGAAACATGCTTCTTCAAGTAAAATTCGATTTGTTTTTTTTTTAACTTTTTTTAATTTAAAATGAATATGAGAGGCAACCACTACACTATTCCCCATAGAATAATTTTGATAGTCAAAACATTGCACTTGATGCCTCAATTTCTTGCCCTGTGATAATAGTAAGGTTAGCAACACTCTCTAGATAATATTCTGGTTTCAAAATTGTATGTAGGTAGTGATGCATTCGACCCATAGCATAGAGCATAATGTAGTATCCAAGGGACTATGTGGGTAATATGAAAAATATTAAAAAAATATTTATGCTAATAAAATATAAAAGAAGACTAACATACTCCTATAGTTATTAACTCATCTAATTCCTACTTCTACAAATCTTTCACTGTAAAAGAGTATGATTTGTTTATTTATGATTTAAGGTGATTCAGGATAACAATTTGTTGGATAAGCATAAGAAGGTTAATCCTATGCTTTTGATTGTTATGCTCTTGTATGAAGCATAGATTATTCTCGTCTTTGGAAACCTTTAGACAGAAGATTGTAACTGACACGGAAGTTTTTTGGAACAACAAAGCAGAGGATGTAGCTTTGATAGAATATGCAAAATTAACTCGTCGACCATTTAGAACCTTCAGCCTTGATATTGGGAGGATGAATCCTGAGATATACAGGTTCTTTGATACCGTAGAGAAGCACTACAGGATCAACATCGAGTACATGTTTCCTGATGCAGGGGAACATGCCCTTGTTAGAAGCAAAGGTCTCTTCCCCTTTTTCGAAGATGGGCACCAGGAATACTGCCAGGTGAGGAAAGTGAGACCTCTAAGGAGAATGTTGAAAGGCCTCCGCACGTGGATCACTGGGCAGAGAAAGGATCAATCCCCTAGCACCAGAGCCAATATCCCTATTGTTCAGGTAATCACTTTGTGTTTGATGTATCTTCCTTTATTGTGCTGACTTCCTTTTACCATCATGCGCCGTTCAAGTGCTTTACTTTGTCAAGATTGATTAGAAAAAGGATTAAATTTTGTTTTACCTTTCCATTCGATAACTTTTGAATTGGTCATGACTTTTGCAACTGCCTCTAAGATTCTGTTCAACTGCCTTCTTCTTAAAGAATTGGATGCTCTGTAGTTGTGGGCGAAGTAATACTGATGACCTACTTGCACAAGAAGCACAATTGAAAAGGGAAATGCGTAATTAATATAAGACAGTTCTATAGTGCTGTAGTGTAAATGTACTATTATTAAAGGTTAAAACAAAATGATAATCTTAAAATTACCAACTCGTGTTGGAAAGTTTGCAATGCTCCCTTTTGATGGATCAAATCAAGCTTGATTATTATAAGCTAAAGGTAATAATTTGCATCCAAATGCGATGGATATAGTTTTTTCCATTAGATGTGTAATGACATTTTTCTTGCAGGGGAATGATTGGCTGATCAAGAACCGGACAAGGAATATATATTATGTGGCTTCCTTTTCTCCAGAACATAAATAAATAAAGGAAATAATATCTTCCAGTTTTAAGTTTGAAATTTATTTCTTGATTTTATTTTTGATTTCTCTTACATGGCATAATGTTTTTTGCTTGATTTTTCTGTTGGAGCAGCTCATGCTATCCTATGGTTTTGGAAGAAGAGAAACAAAATACCGAAATGAAATCTTTCATTTTAAAACTTCATTCTTCTTGCATTTATAGTCTCCAGCTTTTCTTGGTGTTCAGAACAAAAGCAGAAAACTAGTTCAGCAAAGCCCTATCATTGGATTAAGGTATAATTAATTTCCCCACTGTCATTTTTTGTCATGCAGGTGTGGATATATGCTTATCAGAGGACGCAAATTGTTCCTTAGCTAGAGACTACCTAGAGGTAGATATTGAAGATTTATATATTATTTTGAAACTTCATCTTACCAATTCATTGTGTTCTCTTTTCCCATTTTAAGAAAATCTTTTGTAGTTGTTATATCATGCACCTTTTCTGATGAGTAATTTTAGACTGAAACTTCATCTTTGTTTCATTTATCTTTTTTCCTCCAGTAACACAAATTTGTCTTTCTTTTGACTACTGTAATTTTTTTTTTACAGAAAAGGAAGAAAGCATGGTTTGCAAGTCTCTGACATTCTACATTATCAGTATACAAAAAAGGGATCGAAGAAAGGTTATAGTCTGCTTCTATATAAACTTAATTTTATGGTCTTATCTTTTGTGGTTGTCATGATTGGATACTTATGGTCATGTTGGGGATATTTGTAGTATTTGTAGAAGTTTCTAAACTTAACTGAAGTGAATGTATATAAGTTGTGTACTTAGATAACAGTTTTTGGTTTGGACAAGATGTACATATATATATTGAATTGAATGTATATATATATTGTAAATATATAATAGTTTTTCTTAAAAACATAATTGTTTATAATCATAGATGTTTCTTATCAAAGATAACAGTTTTAAAATATTGTGTAAAAAAAAAACTATTATCTGACAACGATTTTTATCAATTCACAATGCATTTTCTAAATAAGATAAACAACGGTTTTTAACCATTGTGAAAAATATTTAAAGACAATAGTTTTAAACTAAATTTTGAACAAAGACAATAGTGTTTACATGTTGTCAAAATCATCTATTGTGTGTGATCAAAATTGTTGCAAAACTGCCAATTACAACAGTTTTTAACCATTACAAAACTGTTGTCTTTGATATTCAAAGATAACAGATAAAACCGTCGCATGTCTGTTGTCTATTGTGTTCAAAGACAATAGTTTTAAACCGTTGTCTTTTACCACACATTTAACAACATTGTCAATTACAATGGTTTTAAAGGGTCTATGACAACGGATAAAATCCATTTGTCTTTTAATAGTTTTGTTGTAGTGTCAGCCCGGGAGCTCACCAAATCTACATGGTCAAGTGTGACCGGTGTCCTTAGCCCGGGAGCTCACCAAAATTCTAAGTGGTTGAACGCGACCGGTGTCCTTAGCCTGAGAGCTCACCAAACTATGTAGTTGAGTGTGACTGGTGACGTTAGCCCTAGAGCTCACTAACTCTATGAGATTATGATCTTTTCCATGTTTAGCTTATTTACATACTTATGCTTATGTTCATCCATAGTATGTACATTTATGTCAGCTAGTATGCTTATGCCTATGTTTATATACATGCTCATGATTATATCTATTTCATGCTTAGTCTAATTACATGCTTATGCTTATGCTTCTGTTCATCCATAGTATGTACGTTTATGCCTACTAGTATGCTTATGCCTATGTTTATATACATACTCCTAGTTGTGTCTATTTTATACTTAGCTTACGTACATGCTTAGACTTATGTTTATGCTTGTATGCCTATGTAGACATCTATGCTTATGTCCATGATGCGCCAGTACGTAAGACCTAAGCTACCTAGTATGTGTTTCCCTTAATATACTAGATTATAGATGCTAACTACTGCTTAATATAGTTTTGAATATGCTGAGTCTCTTGACTCACGGATTATAATTTTTTTCCCAGAAAATGAGACGAATGAGACAGGAGGCATGGATCAGTGAGTCAGCTCGGAACAAGGGCAGTACAACCCGAGGACCATCTAGTTTAAATTCTACATTTAGTTATATTTTCTTTTGAACCGTCTATGCGATCTTATTTGAACTAAGAAACCATTACGGAAGTATGAGTAAGTGACACCCACAGTTTATGTATTTTCTTAAAAGTAATGAATTCTTTAAAAAAAACTTAGGGCGTTACAGTTGGTATTAGAACAAAAGTGTTGGGTGCTACTTGAAATACCGTTATGCTTCCTCTGTATAAAAATTTATACAAGCACAGAACTTTTCCTAGCAACCCATGTGTTCTTAAACTTGGATTGGAAACGAAACTTAACATTTTTACTCCAAGTTCAAACCATGTGTTCTTCATAAGTTAAACTTGGATTGAAAACGAAACTTAGCATTTTTACTCCAAGTTCAACTCATGTGTTCTTTAGAAGTTAAACCATATTACAGAAGTTGATTAAATATCTATTTCAAGGACTGGCTTCTAGGTCATTGGCGAGGCACTCGACCTTCTTGGTTATAGGATCATCCACCACTTCCTAGACAAAGCCTTTCAAAGAAATTGAATATTTAAACTCCTCACAGTAAATCCTAGGTTTAACTAAAGAGACCTTAATCGAAGCACAAGATTGAAACACAAAATCGAAACACAAAATTGAAACACAAAATCGCTAGCCTCTTGTGTTGGTATTTCAGGATCTATACAAAGAAAAACTAAACTAGTTCGTAGCAGAATAAAGAACTAGTTGTACCTTTCCTTATAGCTAAAGATCTCTTGATCTTCTGCTGTATTCCTCTCCTCTTCTTGGACGTTGTGTGGGCGATGATCTACCAAGACAAAGACACCCGGCCTTCTCCTTCTTTTCCAAGCTTTCGACCACTAAAGAATACAAAGTGAAGAGACCTTCTTCTTGTTCTTCTTCTCCTCCAAGCAACTGGCCACAAGGTGAAGGTCCTTCTCCAAGTGTCGCCGACCCTTATGAAGGGGAAAGGGAAAAGAGGGAAGAGCCGACCACAAGAAATTAGAAGAGGAGCCTTGGTTGTGTTTAGAGAGTATCCCCTCCTCCTCTTTTATAATCTTTGCTAGCGGCTAATAAGGAAAGTTTTTAATAATTTTCTTTTTAATTTTCTATTGTAGATGGTTACAAAAAAGGAAAGATTTTAACAAAATTAAAATTTCTCTTTTAAACCATTGTAAATAGCTATAAAAGGAAAGATTATAATAAAATTTTATTTTAAACAAAATCTTCCTTTTATTCCTATAATGATTGGTTAAAAAAGGAAAGATTTTAACAAAATTAAAATCTTTCTTTTAACCATTGTAGATAACTACAAAAAAAGGAAAGATTTTAACAAAATTAAAATCTTTCTTTTAACCATTGTAGATAACTACAAAAAAAGGAAAGATTTTAACAAAATTAAAATATCTCTTTTAACCATTATAGATAACTACAAAAAAGAAAAGATTTTAACAAAATTAAAATCTCTCTTTTAATCCATTGTAGAAAGCTATAAAATGAAAGATTTTAACAAAATTTTGTTTTCAACAAAACTTCCTTTTCTCTTCTTGTATGACCGACCCCATGCTTGGGCACCAAGCATGGCTTGGCCGGCCCACATCTTGGGCACCAAGAGGGCTTGGCCGGCCCCTAATTTGGGTAAGAAGAAAAATCAAAACGGGTGAACACGAGGCTTTATAGAGGCTATAGTAGGGACCGAGAGGAGGAATTGATTTTAGCCTCCCGATGAGTTTGAGCTTCCTGTGTTCGACCCGAACACCCAACTCAAGTTCATCAATAATAACTCATACCACTAAAGAGTTATTATTGAACTACCGCACCAATCTCATATTACATTATGGGCTCCTTCTTATCATGAGTGCATTAATCTCCCTGTGTTTAAGATATCGAATGTCTATTAATTAAATGAGTTACTGACAACTCACTTAATTAATATCTAGCTCCAAGAGTAGTACCACTCAATTTCATTGTCATGTCGGACTAAGTCCACCTACAGAGTTTACATGACAATCCTTATGAGTTCCTCAAGGGGGCATCATCAACCTAGATAACTAGGACACAGTTTCCTTCTATAATCAACAACACACCATATAAATAATATTATTTCTCAACTTATCGGGCCTATTGGTTTAACAAATAAATCTCATCCATTGATAAATCGAAGAAATAAATACTAAGTATATGCGCTTGTTATTATATCGGATTAAGAGTACGCACATCCATAATAACAAAGGTTATGTTCTTTTATGCAGTCAGTATAAAAGGAACAACCTCAAATGGTTCTGCTCAATACACACATAGTTTACTAGTGTAATTTTATAGTCAAGATAAATTAGTACCAAATTATACTACAATCATTTCAATGGTTTGTCCCAATCCATCTTGGTTGTGAGCTACTATTTATAATTTATAAGGAACTGATGACATGATCTTCTGTGTGACACCACACACCATGTTATCTACAATATAAATTAAATGGACAACTGCATTTTACTAAATGCAGACATTTGACCAATGTAATTCTCATTTCAAAATAAATGTTCATACAAAAAGTAGTCTTTTAGTATACATCCTAACAAAAAGTTCCTGGAAGGGTTGTGCCACTGCCAGTTCTGAGAAGCTCACAGAGTCAAACCTCAGTCTGTAAGTTTAAATGCTTTATATCTTACGTGCATTAAGAAAACAAATGTTTGTTGAAATGTTAAATTAGTGGTTTGATAGTATGGGTAACATTGATTAAAACTACTTAGACTTAATTAAATGTTTGATGGATGTCAAAATATTATGCTTAGCTTTATGCCCAATCTAACATTTTTCCTCTAATATAGAATTCCTTTTGCCCATAGTTTAAATGACCTTATAGCAATTAACTTCAAAATTTGGAACAATTTATTTTTTTTAACATAGGACCTTAATGCTCATAGCTGAACCTTTGATCATAACAAGTCTTAGAAGTTTTGAATTTTCTTTCTTAAATAAGTTGGGGCACCCGGGGGGTGGACATAAGAAGCCGCTATCCAGGATTGTTTGGTAAATACTAATTTCGAGGATGATCAAGAGGGGGAGGAATTGTAGTGTTCGAAACCACTTATTTAATTAAGAGGAGTTATTCGATTTAATTGAGAATTTATTTATATAAATAGACCTAATCAACTAAGTTAGCTTATAATTAGGAAATTTGGATTAGTGAATTATATTAAGAAAATAGTAATATATAAATATATATAAATACTTAGTATTTATATAATTTATGTGTATAAATTATCTATCTAATCAATATGAAAATGAAATATATATGTATATATATATATATATATATATATATATATATATATATATATATATATAGTTAAAAACGTGTATAAAATATTATATGATAATATGATATACAAAATATATATTTATAAAAGAGACTATAATACATATAAAAACGTGTATATAGTAATATGTATATATATGATATATATGGACAGATATTGGAAATTTAATTTAATAACAAATTTATGACTTAGTATATAAAAATTATAGACTTAACATTTATAAATGGATAAAACTTAGTATATAAAAATGAATATTTGTAAAGAGATAAAACTTAGTATGTATAAGTTTTTATAGATTATTCATCTAATTAAGATAGAAATAAAATATAAATAATATATTATATAATATAAAATGAATATAAATCATAAAGCATAAATAAAATTTAAATAAGGAAAATATGAGATATATAATGTGTAAAAATATATAATGCATATAAAGTAATTAAGAAATTATAGTATTATATATATATATATATATATATATATATATATATATATATATATATATATATATATATATATATATATATATATATATATATATATATATATAATCATTGAAATTATATAACCATTGAAATTATATAACCATATCTATCTTCACTCCTATAACACGAGAGAGATTGTAAGAATTTCAGCAACATCTCCCCTATACCGATGATTCTGAGACATTACTACAAGCCCTCCGCGCCACACTAACCTCGGCCAACACGACCAGAACAATAATAATAAAAATACTAAACAAACCACGCAGTTTATATCAAAACAACCTCCGGCTGTCACTACAATACAAAAGAAAGTAAAAACAACATCCAAACTTACCTCTTCTCCTAATCGACAGGCGCGTAGCAAAACATAACAAATACAAATCCACCAAGCAAGCAAAAACCCAACCAGTACAATACTTAAAGATAAACCACATAAAATTCAGAGTGCAAAATCAATACAAGTCCGAAACATGGCTCCTAAGCAAATAACTAGAAACCAAAAGACCAAATCGAAAGTCTTGCGGCAAGGGGACTAGCAACTGGAACCTCCTGACGGCTTCAACCTGAAATAAGAATAGTGAACGAAGTGAGTTCAAGAACTCAGCGGATACCAGATAGACATGCATAATAAGATATAACTAATAGTAATCATCATGTAGTACAGTTTTCTGAACAAAATAGGAAATGCAAACTGAAAAGGTTAAAGAAAACTGTACTCACCAGGACCTCCTATCCGAATATAAGGGTCATCAAACTAGATACAAAATGTCACTTGTATGCATGTCCAACATATGCAACCCAAGCAAATGCAACATCCAAAATGCAACAATCATAAACAATAAATGCAATCCATGCATATGATGCAAAAATGACATGTGTCACCCCTGACACCAGTCAGCCATCTCACATGCGATGATGAGACTGAGTCGGTAGGGCTATGACAACTATGCACTCTGCTATCACTACTCTTGAGTGACCGAGTGGACAGGATGCTGTTAGAGTACACTTATCCTCCTACCCCAAACAGACTGGGGGAGCTCAATGCTCTCATCTCCCTATATCATAGTCAAGGGGAGGGATCCCTGCCCGCTACATGCTACAGTCATCGCTACCTATGAGTGGACCAGCGAAGCCCTGACAAAGCAAACTGCACACACCCTGCCTGATGTACCACTAACCCATGAGTGATTGTGTGTGCAGATCATGTAACTGACGATGCACTCAACAATAATAGAGCCGATCATCGCCATCATGCAATCATGCAAGATGGTGTATGACACTAAACATGTAGATACTGACAGTATACACCTCCATATAAAATGCACAAAAAGAAAATAAATCATACAATGGTCTAGGTATCAAAAACCTAAGTACACAAATCAGATATGACGAACAACTAGACTACTACACAATAGGCAATGTAAGTCACTATTTCTATGAATGCACATGGCGGCAATCAAAAAAAATATAAATAGGAATGCATAACAGAAAGGAATATAGGCAGACGATAGGAACCAGATAGTGGCATATCAAAGTAGATGCAAACATAATCATTACCACTAGAAATAAACTATTATGCATATCTAAAATGACTATATCAAGAGATAAATCATAAGTACCCGCCTCAATAGAAGATCGTGACCAGAAATCCTACGTCAAGACACCCGTCTCGAATCAACGTCCTGCGATCACATAATGTATTTAGTTAATTACATATACAACAAATAGCCAAACAAATCCTCAAACCTATTAAACCAAGAAACCCCTATTCATCATTTAATCTCGGTTAGCTTGTAAAAATCGGATCTAACTCGAATCCTAGATTAATCCATGGGTTGATCAATATAGAATTAGCTCGATCACATAACCTTACTTACCCAAAATTGACATATCATTTAACCATATAATCAAACTCATACTTAATTCAACAGTCTTACCTCAAAAGTGTTGGTTGTTGGCTCTCGGCAAATACCAAATCCTGACAGCCAGGACCAATGAAAAGCGACACCGAAGGCTCAAGCCACAGCAGCAACCTCCGATCTCAAATCTGGTGGTCGGAAACCCTAGGTCAGCGCTGGTGAAGAGAGCTCAACTGAAAAAGGACTAGGGCTAGGGAACAAGATATACCTCAGGCACTGGGCGGCGATCTAGGGCAGAGACCACTACAACAAAAGTGACTTTCCGCGGCACATCATCAACGGTGTGCAGTTAAAGCACGCCGTTAATAATAGTTTTTACGGTGCACCTAATTATGTGTGCTGCCAATAATATAATATTTATATAAATGATGGCGTGCAGAAATAGAACGCTGTCAATAAACTTTTCTACGGCGTGCAAAGTGCTCTGTTAAAACCAAATATTAACGGCGCGCGTAGCGCACTGTTAATAATTATTATACATATATAAATCACGGCGTGTAAAATTGCATGCTGCTAATAAATATTTTAAAATTCTAACAGCATATAATATACACCGTTAATAATCTTCAAACTTTTTTAACACTTTCTATTGAAATTAACAACTCCCCTTCCTAATTTTTTGCAAACTTTTTATAAAAAATAATACTTCCACAAATATTTTTCTGCCAAAATTTGGTCACTCCCGAATCTCCCGAACCGCCAAAAATAGCTCCACCAAAAACCCCTCGCGCGAGCCTCTGTCACGCAAAAACCTAACTCGCGCCCTCTCCTCACGACAACTCCCTCCACCGAAGCTTCTCCGCCGAACCCTAAGCTTCTCCGCCGAACCCTAAGCTTCTCCGCCGAACCCTAAGCTTCTCACGACAACTCCCTCTTTCGATCCTCTCTTAGCCGGTGCCCTCTTCAGCGAAGCCCTCTCCGCCGAAGCCCTCTCCGCCGAAGCCCTCCACTAAATCACGCGAACCTCTCTCACGCAAACCTATTCGCTAAGCCACTCGCTCGTCCAGTCGAAGCCCTCTTCAGCGAACACCTACTTCCTCCCCGTCGTTGACGAGCCTCTGCTTCCTTCCAGGTACGCAACTCACAGAACCTTCATCTATCAAATTGTGTTTCTGCCACTATTCGATCTATCGCTACTGTTTTCTCCCCTCAATCCATGAAGATACCAATTTTTCCAATGGCACTGTGTCCACCCAAAGATCATATTTGTTTTTTTTAGAAGTCAAAAAAGCTGTGATCCCAGGAAGGTGAATAAGCAGTACATCGAGAGTAGGTCAGTGTTCCATTAGGGGATCTTGGAGGAAGAGATGTGGACATGAATCTTATTCTAGAAGGGCTTACAAGCAAGCTTGAATAAGCTTCTACTAGTAGAAGATAGACCCACACACGCACACTATAGGTAGGAAGGAGGACTCTGATGCCACATCTTCACTTGACTTCAAGCAGGAAGTAGACCAGCCGAGCCGTCTGAAGCCTTTAAGAGAGTAAGGGCGTAATGGTAGTGTGGGAGTTAGCGCGTAACCTCCAGCCCCCGTCAACTCATTCAATGAATCTTCTTTCATTCACTACGCGGCTGAAATTGACTCTATTTTTGATTTTTTGTTTGTGTTTCTTATTCATTTTTGGAATCTCCTACAGAGGAGGATAAAGGAATGCAGAGAAGTGATATGTTGTTAGGATTTTTAATATTCACCATCATTTTTTGATTTAGTTATCTTAGTCTAATCCTTTGATCTCTATATGCAGTTAAAGCCTATTGCTTTTGGAATTGTTTCTTCACAATTCAATATGCATATTCTCTTGTGAGCATGTTCCAAGCAGCGAATTAAGATCGTGTCTGCAGCCTTGCAAAGTAGGTAAGTAATGAATCTCTTTGATCCAAACAAAATTCTAGTCCCTCCTTGGTTTTCCATCTGTGGTCTGAAAACATGTTTTTCCTCGTGCATATTATCATTTTAGTTCTTTGTGTGTGATTGTATAATAAATTTGGGAACCTGGTGATTTTTTTCTTTAGATAAGCATGTAATATTTTCAAGCTATCTTAGGAAATTAATTTCTTTCTGAGTTGGTAATAAATTTCAATACGCCTCCGGAAACTCTGCGTTTGAGGTTTCTTTGCTTCTAGAGATGTTTTGGTTCTGGTTACTTGATGGTTTGTGCTAGGGAGTCATGGAAACTATAATTTTTTACCTCACTTCTATTTACTGACTACCTATAATTCAACAAAAAAATACTACTTGTTGCATATTACTTAGTATTCGTGAATTGATATTGTAATACCCTCATATTGCCTAGTAGTTAATATTCATAAGGCTTGGTTGTGATTATTAAACATGAATTGTCAATTCTAGTTCGCCTTACTTCATACATGTAGAACGAAGACATCAGTAGAATTTACTAGGTTGCTGATACTTTTATTTATGTTTTTGAGTTGAGCAAAATATGTAAGTTGATAATACTCGGATATAATTTTTTTGTTCTATTGTATATCATTGTTTTTATAAGTCCATCGTTTCCTAAAATTTGATGGATTAAATATTGTAACACTAAAATTATTTATAAAAATAGGATAATTTTCTTTTATTTATTTTTTTTCAGATTATTTTATTAGTATCAAGGACCATTGTTTTCAAAATGGATAAGGAATGGATCCATCTTCCTTCAAGGCTTGTACCCGAGTATGAAGAAGGGGTTCAAAAATTTCTTACACAAGCTAGGAACTATGCCAAAACACGTGAAGTAATCTTATGTCCTTGCAAACATTGCAAAAATAAGAAGTATATGAAATTTGACCAAGTGTATGATCACTTAATTATTAACGGGTTCAATCCTTCTTACACAATTTGGGTCTTTCATGGTGAAACTTATACTCCAAATTTTCAAGGTCAAAGTAGTTCAAGAGGAATTCAGGAAGAGGAGGATGAAACTAGAGAGGCATATAACTTATATAAAGATGTCTTTGCCTCTGATGAAAGGGTTGACCACACTATGTCTGAGGCAAGAGATTATGAATTTGCTGATTTATTAGTAGATGCAGAAACTCCTCTTTTCCCTAGTTGTACAACTTACACGAAGTTGTCAGCAATCGTTACATTATACAATTATAAGTCTACAAATGGTCACACTGACAATAGTTTCAATGAGCTCCTTAAGATCTTAGGTGACATGCTTCCAGAAAAAAACACACTTCCAAAGGATGTTTACTCAATGAGAAAGTTGTTAAAACCATTTGATTTAGGATATGAGAAGATTCATGCATGCCCAAATGACTGTTGTCTATTTAGAAAGGAGCTTAAAGATTTGGACTCATGTCCAAAGTGTGGTTCTTCAAGATGGAAGGTAGACAAAGTCACCACCAAAGTTTGTAAAGGAGTTCACGAAAGTGCTACGGTATTTTTTTCATACCAAGATTGAAAAGGATGTTTAAATCGGAACAAAAGGCTCAAGACTTGATTTGGCATTCCAACCATAAAAGTCATGATCATATGATGCGTCATCCAGTTGATTCAATAGCTTGGGATACGATAAATCATAAGTGGCCAGCTTTTGCATCAGATCCTAGAAATCTCCGGCTTGGTCTTGCAACAGATGGATTCAACCCTTTTGGTGATCTTAGTTCTAGATATAGTTGTTGGCCAGTTATTTTGGTAAACTACAACCTTCCTCCGTTGATGTGCATGGCGAAGGAAAATCTTATGTTGACATTATTGATTCCAGGCCCGAAGCAACCAGGAAATGATATAGATGTATACTTGGAACCCCTAGTGGAGGATTTGAAGGAGTTATGGGACATTGGTGTGGAGACGTATGATGCATTTAGCAAGTCAGTGTTCAATATGAAATATATATGTATATATATATATATATATATATATAGTTAAAAACGTGTATAAAATATTATATGATAATATGATATACAAAATATATATTTATAAAAGAGACTATAATACATATAAAAACGTGTATATAGTAATATGTATATATATGATATATATGGACAGATATTGGAAATTTAATTTAATAACAAATTTATGACTTAGTATATAAAAATTATAGACTTAACATTTATAAATGGATAAAACTTAGTATATAAAAATGAATATTTTAGTAAAAATTTTTATTATTAAGTTTTATAGAAATCTAAAATAGAAATAAAATATAATATAATATATTATATAATAAAAATAATATAAATCATAATAAATAATTAAATAAGGAAAATATGAGTGATATATAGTTATATAATAAGTAATTAAGAAATTATAGTATTATAATATATATATATATATATATATATATATATATATATATATATATATATATATATATATATATATATATATATATATATATATATATATATATATAATCATTGAAATTATATAACCATTGAAATTATATAACCATGGATTTCTATCTACACTTGGTATTAAGTGTCACGCCCCAGGTAGTCCTTCGTAGAAGAAATTTCAGCAACATCTCCCCTATACCGATGATTCTGAGACATTACTACAAGCCCTCCGCGCCACACTAACCTCGGCCAACACGACCAGAACAATAATAATAAAAATACTAAACAAACCACGCAGTTTATATCAAAACAACCTCCGGCTGTCACTACAATACAAAAGAAAGTAAAAACAACATCCAACCTCCGATGACGCAATTAGCATTGTATTTGGCAAGGAAGCTCGAGGTAGAGTGCGTGGGTTGGGCTTTGGAATTACACCATCAAAAACTGGAGCTTGCATTCAACAAAATGAAACTATTAAGCAACTTCAAAGTATGATGAATAACTTTCAACAAGAAATGCAAGAAATGAGGTCCATGTTTCTCCAAAGTATGAGGCAACGAAATGATGAAGAACAGGTTAGTAAATTAACCATCATTAGATAAAATAAGTTAAGTATGTATAGTTAAATTATTGGATTTAATTACATGATGACATTACTTGACATAATTTGTGTGTCAAATTAGGTTGCTAGTGGTGGCATTAGTAGCGGTATTGGGAATGATATTGATATCAATGGTGCAAAACAATTTCAGGTAATTATATTCAAATTGTATGCCTTATAATCCAAAAGTTCATTGTTTAAGCATCATGTCATATTAATAATTTTATATTGTTTAACTATATGCAGGCAAAGCTGAAGAATGTGAATAGTGAAGTTGTCCATGATAATCATAAATGTAAGTTACTTCATTGGTGTGGTGAGGGAGTTGTTGCAGAAGGTCGAGTTGCATCCACAGATCCAAAAGCAAAAGTGCATCACATTCCTCTTGGAGGATCTTGTTGGAAGGTTTGGGTTGATAAAGTTCTGGTGGAGAAGGTAGACTTGATACGACCAAATGATGAAATGTTTTATCTCGACGATGCATTAGGAAGCACAGTAGCATGACTGTCTAAACTTGTAGTTTTGTGTGAGTGAGATAGATTCTACTTATTTGAAAGTCATACATTTTTGTTGGATCTAAATCATGTTACTAAGTGAACTCTTGCTATGTTATGTTAAGTGTGGTGCATTTTATGTTTCTGCAAGTTGTGTTTGTTTTTGCATTTTGTGTGTCGACATTTTATGTTTTTTGCACATTATGTTTCTGCGTTTTGTGTATATTATTGCATGTTGTTGATAACTCTAACGGCAGCATGCATTGCATGCCGTGAATACTATCTATTGCGGCGTGCATTGCATGTCGTTGATAATCCTAACAATAGCTTGCATTGCATGCCGTGAATACTTCAATTGCAAATTGATAACACTAATGACAGCATGAATTGCACGCCGCGAATAATTAAATTGCAGCGTTTATTGCACGCCATTGATTACCCTAACAACAGCATGCATTGTCCGCCGCGAATTCTTCAATTGCAGCGTTTATTGTACGCCATTGATGACACTAACAACGGCATACATTGCACGCCGCGATTACGTCAATTGCAGCGTGTATTGCACGTCGTGGATATCTTTAGACTTTCAACAGCTTATCATTGTACAGGACGCAATGCACGCCGTGGATAGCATATTTGCGCGCCGCAAAAAGCTATATTTGTTGTAGTGGACGCAAGCGCTCAACACTAGTTGGCTAGCCCTTGTAGTGGCCGGAGGTGGAAGGGGGTTCGACTGCCGATGCTAGGGCAGAGAGAAGGGAGAGGGCGATCGGCTCGGGGAAGAGGCGAAGGCATCGACACTAGGGCAAAGGAGGAGAAGCGGCTTCGGTGTCGGGTTGGTACGGCGGTGGTGAGCTCGGGAGAGAAGAGGAGATCGGTCGACGATGAGATGGTCGGGCGTTGGTCGGAGAAGAGGAGAAGAAGGTGGTGGCTCGGCGTCACGAGAGGAGAAGTCGGCGGTGCTCGAGCAGATGAGAGGAAGAGGGGGAAGAAATCGGCGTGAGGATGGGTTAGGGCACGGGATCGGGAGAAAACGAAGAGGAGATAAGGAAAATAAAAAAAAATTACCTTAGGTATCTTTAATTAAACCTAAGGTTAACTCCTCAATCAACTCCCACTGTTGGGTATTCCAAATATGTTTTCCCTTGGCCCAATCATTGATCCCCTTTAACTCGTCATACGAGTTCCGAAAAATTCCCAGAAATTTTCTACAAATTCCTAAAAATTCCGTTAAGCTTATTTGCTTATTAAACCTTATTATTAAATCTTTATTTGGGGTACCGTATTTTACATTCTCCCCCATTCATAAAAATTTGTCCCTAAATTTTGTTATTTACCATCAACAAATACTAGTAATAATCAACCAAATAAATACTGAATAGAATTTAACCTACATACCTCAAGTAAAAAGATGGGGGTATTGAGCTCAAATCGTATCCTCGAGCTCTCAGGTAGCCTCCTTGTTAGAATGATACTGTCATCCAACTTTAACCAGCCGGATAGTCTTGTTCCGCAACTAACGCTCTTTGTGGTCTAGAATCCGTACCGAAACCTCCTCGAAGGTAATGTCAGGATGAATGAGAACTGGTATATCTGACAGAATATGTGCTGGGTCAGCTACATATGTAACACACACAAAATTATAAGATAAGCATATGAGTGTTATTTGCTTTAGAACATAAAAGAAGAAGAATCAAAGAAAAAGAAATAAGAGAAATAAAAAGAAGAGGTGAAGGTTTGAACCTTGAACCTCCCACCAAGGATAGAAATAAGATTGTGTATGTTAACCACTAGGATAATGAATAATATGTGAAAGGGAAATGATAGAAATTGTAGTTAAAGGTAAAGATATAATTTAGTAAGGGAACAAGAGAAAAACCAATGAGCTTTCTTCCTCTTGTTTACCTGTTGGTTAAGAAAAAGAGAAGCAAAAGACAAGTTGTCTTTCTCCCTTTTTCCTCTCTATTTTCGTGGAGTTTAAAGAGGATAGTGAAGAGAGGAGTTAAGGGGAAAGAATGAGGACATATTCTCATTAAGAAAATACATGCATGAGATAAGGAGGAAGGGAAGCAAAGTTCATTTTGGTAACTTCCACCTACTTAGCATAAAAAGGGAAGGAACTAAAGGTTTTCATTTTTTTTTCCCCTTCTCCCTCACCCTTGCCGAGACTCTAAGCCTCCTCCCTCATCTCCACAAGCCAAGTTTAGGTTTCTCCCTAAGATAAAACTAAACTACAAGAAGGAGCCTTCAAGGTGTACCTTTCCAAGCAAGAGAAATCGAAAGGAGTGCTAGGAGAAGAAGCTCCCTACTTCCTCTTCACCAAGGGTACCATTTCTTAAGGATTAACAAGTGAACATTAGGTAAGCTTCCCCTCACCTGTGGTACAATGGTTTGTATGGTTTTCCATGGAGATAGATCGCTTAGAAAACTTATGATTTTGTTTAAGAAAATTCGGTCAAAAACAAGAAGAAGAGTTTAAGAAAGTTGTGATTAGATATGCTTTCTATTTTTCTTGTGACATGTATTTTATGTAAGAAGTTAATCTATGGTTTCCATGCTAGAATAATTAATGGAAAATTAGTTTTATGATTTACATGTTTCGGCCAAGCATGAACAAGAAGACTAGATAAGTTCAAAACTCAAACTAGGCATGTTTCCTTATTCTTTTAGTTATGTACCCTATGATAATGGGGTTGTTAACTTTTCTCTTACTTGTATATTGTTTGTAACTCCATTTACACGCTCATGAATATTCGGCCAAGTAAGGAGTAAAGGCCTAGGAGAGTTTTAAACCTAAGACCAAGCATGCTAAGATTTTTCCTAAGACAAGACATGAAGCTAAAATGTTATGTCATGATTGTATGTTAGTTATGAATCTTATTTCATGCTTATGAGGGTTCGGTCATGATGAGAGTTGAAGCCTAGGAAAGTTGAAACCAAGGCTAAGAGGCTCATGACCTTCTTGATAATATAATATGAAACTAGGTTGATGTTTTATAGTTGCTTGTTATATAGAATTTTGAATACATGTAACTTTCGGCCACATTAGGTTTTAAAGCTAGTATGTGTAGGTTTTTAACTAAGTTTACTTATGTTGTTCCTTGTTATGAAGCCATGAAAATTGTGTAGGGTTTTCATGCTCTTGTGCCACTAGAAACTTAGTTTCATGCTTGTTAAGTTTCGGCCACTACAAGTTTAAAGGGTCTAGGGAAATTTGAATCCAACTTATACATGCTTATGATGTACTTGAGATATATGCTATGAAATGTAGTTGTGGTTCCCATGTTCTCATGTCACTAAAAAAATCTAGTTCCATGATTCACATGTTTCGGCCACTACAAGTTTAAAGGCTTAGAGAAATTAGAACCCAACTTATACATGCTGATGATGTCCTTAAGATATATGCTATGAAATGTAGTTGTGGTTCCCATGCTCTCATGCCACTAAAAACCTAATTCCATGATTGTTAGGTTCGGCCACCTTGAGTTAAGGGGGTCTAGGAAGTTTGAAATTTGAAACAAACATGCTTATGTTGTTCCTCATGAAAATGTATAACATGTTGGCTTAAGGTTCAACACCTCTATGCTACTTGTAACCTAGGATGAGATAAGCTAGGGTTCGGCCATGATATGATTAGGAGCTTAGGGAACTTAGAACCCAAACTAAATGTGCTTAAGTAGTTCCCTATGAAAAATAATATGATATGAGTATAGGGTTTACATGTTTACATGTTGCTTAGAACTTGATTCCTCTTCATGAAAGGTTTCGGCCATGAAATAATTGGAAACCTAGGAGGGCTTTAAAATTTAGGTTAACATGCTTATGATCTTTCTTATGTTAGTATGTGAAGATATCATGAGAATTTTTATGTTTATATGTTGTCTAGAGATCATGTAGACTTTTCATGACTTTCGGCCATATGGGTTTAGTGACTAGATATACCTCACATACTATGAAGTGATGATATTTAATGATTCCATGAATGGTTATGTCTTTTTAGGATATGTGTTATGTTCTTTCATGTATGCTTATGACCCATGTATGTACTATGTGCTCAAACATGCTTACTTTATGACATGATAAAATGATACGTTCGTTATGCAAGCCTATGATTCATGCATGTGCTGTGTGCCCAAATATGCATGCTTTAAGATAAGTGATATGTTCATGATGTATGTTATGATTCATGCATGTGCTGTGTGCCCAAATATGCATGTTTTATGATATGTTAAGAAATATGATATGCATGAAATGATAAGAACTATGATATGTAAGTTAAGTCATGCTACTTTACTTTATGTATGGCTTGTACCAAGGGTGGGCTCCATAAGCGCCCCGGGGTCGATAGACTAAGAAACGGGCCTCGTTAGGGATGGGCTCCTAAGTGCCCCTAGGTCAATGGACTAAGAAACGGGCCTAGTATGTATGCCTTGTAGGGTTCAAGACTTGCTACCTTGGACCTACATAGGACGCGCGCATTTATGTAGGGGCCCTAATCATGTTGAGATTATGTTTAAGTACGTATTGTATAAGTTTTCAAAAGACATGTTACATATGTTGCATGATATATGTCTAGGAATTTACCATACTTATACTTTATGATTATGCCATGATACTTTATGTTATGATATGATATGCCATGATGTATGCTTATACTTTATGATTATGCCATGATACTTTATGTTATGTTATGTTATGATATGCCATGATATGCTCTTAACATGATACACTTGTCTTTATGCTTTATGACTTGTGATTTTAATATGCTTGACGATTTTTGTGAGTAGGAAAGGAACTTACTGAGCCATGAGTGCTCCTAGCTTACTTTCTTGTACCACAGATAAAGGCAAGGAATGGATGTACTAGGGGAGCAGCAGGAGGGCTTGAAGGATGTGTGCGGTAGTGGACTGGCTAAAAGAAATGACCTGCTTTCATTTAATAAGAAATTTGCCATGTTGATGTTTTTACTTTATGACTCCATGACTTTAAGTATGTGTTTGGTATTAAGACCCAAAATTTATGATAAGTATGCTATGTGGACCTTTTATGTCTATTGTGACTTTTAAGTAAGAAAAAGGTTTTTTTTTTAATTCTCTAAGTAAGACTTCCGCTGTGTTAAGTATGTATGCGTAGTCAAGGTAACCCCCGTCGCCTTAGCAGGAGGGGCGGGGCGTTACAACATATCTCCTCAGCATCGACACATGGAATACATCATGAATGCCTGCCAGAGCCGGTGGTAGCGCCAGACGATAAGCTACAGCTCCAATCCTCTCCAAGATCTGAAAAGGGTCAATGTATCGTGGAGCTAACTTACCTAGGAGGCCAAATCTCTTCACCCCTTTCGTGGGTGAGACTCTAAAAAAATACATGGTCGCCAGTAGAGAACTCCAGGGGTCTACATCTCCGATCAGCATAAGTCTTCTAACGATCCTGTGCCTCGGACATCCTCCATCTAATAGTGTGAACCAACTCTGCCTCCTGCTGAGCTCTCTGCGGTCCTAGCAACTGGGCCTCCCTGACCTCCCAAAGGGTGGGTGTTCGACAAGGTCTACCATGCAACACTTTAAACAGTGCCATCTGAATAGCCGAATGATAGCTGTTGTTGTAGGCGAACTCTACTAATGGCAGGTGGTCCTCCCAGCTACCTCCGAAATCCATAACGCACGACCTCACCAAGTCCTCTAAAGTTTAGATGGTCCACTCTGACTGCCCATCTGTCTGCGGATGGAATGTTGTGCTGAATCGGAGTTGTGTGCCCAAGGCCTGCTGCAGACTCTGCTAGAACTGGGACGTGAACCATGGATCTCTATCCGATATAATGCTCAAAGGGACACTATGCAATCTGATGATCTCTCGGCAATACAACTCTGCCAATTGATCCAATGAATCGGTCTTCCGGATCGCTAAGAAATGCGCGGATTTGGTTAATTAGTCAACAACTATGCAAATCATGTCATGGCCTCATCGTGCCCTAGGCAATCCCACCAAAAAATCTATAGTGATGTGCTCCCATTTCCACTCTGGAATCAGAATCCTCTGAAGTAATCTGGCATGTCTCTGGTGCTCAGCCTTCACCTGTTGACATACTAGACATCTAGCTACAAACTCTGCGATGTCTTTCTTCATGTCGTTCCACCAATAGGAACACCTCAAATCTTGATGCATGCGTGTTTTGCCTGGGTGGATCGTAAATCGAGAGCGATGTGCCTCCTGAAACAGTTCCTCCAAGACCGGGTGAGATTGAGGTACGTATGACCTGCCTCGGAAATAAATAATGGCCTCCTCATCTCAGGTGAACTCAGTCTGCTGCCCGAAAGCTATCTGGTTGCCAATGGACTGTAAGTGTTGATCACCGGACTGGGCCTCTCGGATCCTCATCCTGATCAATGACTGAGCAACCATGGTAACCAGAATACCCTGGTATGTCTGTCTCTGCTCCTAAAGGCCCAACTCGGAGAAACCCTGAATCAAGTCCGTGACTAAAGTTCAGTGGTAAGATAAAGTCCCTCTGGACTTCCGACTAAGTGTATCGGCAACCACATTAGCTTTTCCCGGGTGGTAGCTAATAGTACAATCATAATCCTTCAGGAACTTCATCCATCTTCTCTGTCGGAGATTAAGTTCCTTCTGAGTGAAAAGATATTTGAGACTCTTATGATCAGTGAGAATCTCAAATGTAATACCATAAAGGTGATGTCGCCAAATCTTAAAAGCAAATATAATGGCGGCTAGCTCTAAATCATGTACTGGGTAGTTTTTCTCGTGCCCCTTCAACTAACGAGAAGCATAAGAGACTACCCTACCATGCTGCATTAGGCCAGTGCCCAAACCCTGAAGAGAAGCGTCGATGTAGAGTACGAATTCGTCCTCTCCAAAAGGTAAAACCAAAACTGATGTCGACACTAATCTCTGCTTCAGCTCCTGAAAACTGGTCTCGCAAGCTTCTGACCAAGTGAATTTCACGGATTTCCTGGTCAGGAGCATCAACGGCAAAGCAATGCGAGAGAAACCCTCTACGAACCATCTGTAATATCCAGCCAGTTCCAAGAAGCTACGAATTTCCTGAAATGATTTCGGCTGCTCCCAACTGGTGACGACCTCGATCTTCTGAGGGTCTACTGAAATATCTCGGCTGGAAACTACGTGACCCAGAAAACCGACTGATGATAGCCAAAAAGCACACTTGCTGAATTTCGCATATAGACAATGTCGTCGAAGAGTCTCCAAGACTATACGAAGGTGCTATGCATGTTCCTCGGATCGCGAGTAGATCAAAATGTCGTCAATGAAGACGACAACGAACTGATCTAGATACTCTAGAAAGATGTGGTTCATTAAATCCATAAATACCGCTGGAGCATTGGTAAGTCCAAATGGCATTACAAAAAATTCATAATGTTTATATCTGGTGCGGAATGTTGTCTTCTGAATATCATATTCTTTAACTCTTAGTTGATGATATCTGGACCGTAGATCATTCTTAGAATATACTAATGTACCTATGAGCTGATCAAACAAATTCTCAATCCGTGGTAAGGGGTACTTATTCCTGATGGTCACTGCATTTAGCTATCTGTAATTGATGCACAACCTCAGAGTACCATCCTTTTTCCTGACAAATAATACCAGAGAACCCCATGGAGATATACTAGGGTGAATAAATCCTCTGTCTAATAACTCCTGAAGTTGGGCCTTTAGCTCATCCAACTCTTTCGTGCCATACAGTAAGGTGCTTTTGATGTTGGCACGGCCCCCAGAATTAGCTCAATAGGAAAGTCCACTTGCCTTCGGGGAGGCAAGCCTGGTAGCTCATCTGGAAATACAACTGGATACTCTCAAACCACTGGAATGTCTGAGAGCTTTGATCTACTACTGTCATCAACATTAATTAATGACAATAGAAATCCTTGACAGTCATGTGACAGCAGCTTCTGAGCCTGAATCATAGAAATGGTCGATATACCGTCATCCCTGATGCTAGTGAAATCCCATGAGGGTTGGTTAAGAGGTCGGAATGTGACCACCTTCGTTTGGCAATCAACCATGGCATGGTATACTGATAGCCAATCCATGCCAAGGATAATGTCGAACTCAACCATTTCCAGTACCAATACATCTACAGTGAGTATATGTTTGTCGAAGTCCAATGGGTATTCTCTGACCTCTTGAGTGACGTCCAATGTATCACCGGACGATAGGGAGACGGGTCAGTCACTATGGCCTAAGAATAGGTAGTCTACCAATCTCCCTCATGAATACCTGAGAAATAAAGGAATGCGAACTACCAGTGTCAATCAGCATATCAGCAGAAAATGCATAAATTAAAATTGTACCACGAAAAATAGATCCGTCGGTTTGATGTGCATCCTCTCTGGTAACCTCGTGAATTCGTCCAGTCTCTGGCGGGGGTGGAGGTGGTAACATTGCCAGAGGTTGTTGTGCCTGAGCCAGAGTCTGAGCCTACCACTGAGGCGGTGCTAGATACTGAGCCGGAACTGGATATGAGGGTTGCGGTTGATACTGGACTGGTGGCTGGGGTTGCAACTGGTACTGAACTAGTGACTGTGGCTGGAGCTGATACTGGACTAGGGGTTGAGGCTACAATTGGTATTGGACCAATGGATGGGGTTGTAGCTGATACTGCACCAGTGGCTGAGGCTGCGACTGACACTGAGGTCCCGAAACAGAACCCTACGATACCATGTGAGCACCGGAATGCTCCTGTCCATGCATGCCATATGCAGCTACTGCCAGAGGGGTTGTCTTCTACGGGCGATGCGAAGATTGGGTTTTCTGCCCCTCTCGCTGAGTCCCTGTCTGACCGAACTGTCCTCCCTGAACAGAAACCCCGAAAGCCACATGCTGAGCCTTTAGTGAGCAATCTCGGCTCATGTGCCCAGCAGCCATAATAATGTTAGTTTGACTGGTCTGTGGAGCAGGCCGATGAAATGATCTCGATCCACATCTAAAAGGTATGTCACCGGGCTATTTTTGGTTATGCGGAGAAGACTAAAACAGTGATCCGCTCCGATCCAGTGGGTGCGATTGCATTGGCAGTGGGGCTGATTTTGGGTTGTCAGCTTAAGTCCGATCTATCCGTACTAGCTTATTGTTGTCGAGTCATTCACTGGGTCCTGGCTTAAAGTCCCTATCTACTTCCTTTTCTTGTCCTCATTCACTCTCTGGTGAGCTACCTCAATCATAAGGGCTCTATCCAATGCTTCTATATAAGATGAATTGCCAAAACCTACAATCTTTACTTAAAGATGTCCATCGAATCCTCCACACGACAAAATTGAAGCATATAAGACTGTCCACTACTAACTTCTCGACAAAATCGCCAACTTGATTGATATGTATTGGGCATTGTTACATGTCATCGCTCTATACTTCCCAAATCACTCGTATCCTCTGCAGTGTATATCCGATACGGACTAACTACTTAGCTCAAACTCCTCTAAATTTCTCCCAAGTAATGTGTTGCTCACCTATACTCATGATCCCACCGTATGCCTCAGAAGCCTCATCCCATAAATGATAAGCAGCTATTACCCTCTCCCACTGCAGCAAAGCCATATAGAAGAAAGTCTATCTATCGCTTAGTATGCTCGGATCGACTCGCCAAAGTGGGATCCGAGCTGCAAGGCGGCGTCATACCAACCATAGGGTAATGGTAGAAATGTAAATCGGGGAACCACTAGAGCTGGCACGACAAGTGGTATTTCTGGATAGGCTGGGGAGGTATCCCGTGATGTCTTCACGGTGGCACCGCAGGTCAATATAGGTGGGTACTGCACGCAAATCGTTGGTTAGTCCTAGGAAAACGTTCCATTGTACAAAATTTTGTACAAGTGTCGAACCTTTCCTTAAATAACCTATTGTGTTCTTTAGAAGTTAAATTAGGAATCACAGACGGAACTTAACATCATTGATTCCAAATTTAACTTATCTGTTCTTGATGGTTTAGATTTGAATCGCAAGCGAAACTTAACACTACTGATTCAAATCCACCTATGTTATTAATTCCATTAAATATTAATTTCCAAAATTGCCTTCCAGGACTGCATGGCGAGGCACATGACCTTCTTGGATACGGGAGCAACCACCACCGCCTAGACAAAGCCTTTTAAGGAAAGCTAATATTTAATTTCCATAAATAACTCTAGGTTTAACCAAAAAGAACAATCGAATCACAAATTTGAAAAATAAAACAAAAGAAATATAAATTCGAAACAAATCTGAAAACTCTAGAATCATATGCCTCTTGTGTTTGGTATTTTCAAAAATAACTATACAAAGAAAACTAATATGATGCGGAAAATAATTACTAGTTATACCTTTCTTTGTAAGCAAAAATAACCTCTTGATCTTCTACCGTATTCCTCTTCTAACCTCAGACGTTGTGTGGGCAACGATCTTCCGAGATGAGAATCACCAAGTACCTTCTTCTTTCTTCTAGGTTTTGGCCACCAAAAGATCCTCCAAAGATGAAGAGGTTCGGACACCACCAAGCTCCAAGGAATGCTAGAAATATCGCCTCCTTTTCTCTCCTTCTTCTCCAAGCAAGATCCGGCCACCACAAGAACTCCAAGGATGAGATGAGGTTCGACCACAAGATGGAGAAGAGAGAAAGAGGAGGGGCTGACCACACCCAAGGAGAAAAAGAGACGAGAAAATAATAGAGTTGTTCACAATGAAGGCACTTCTACCCCCTCTTTTATAATCCTTGGTCTTGGCAAATAAGGAAATTTAAATAAAAAAACTTCCTTAATTCTTTTACCATGAAAAGGAAAATTTAAATTAATTAAAATCAAATTCCTTTTCTCAATTACAATGGTCGGTGACTTATTTCCCCAAAACAAGGAGAGTTTTAATTAAAATAAAAATTAAAACTTCCTAATTTGTTTCCGGAAATTTATAAAAAATTTCTCCAATAAATTTTTCCTTCATGGTGGGTTATAAAAAGGAAATTTTATAAATTAAAATCTTTCTTTTAAACATGTGGATAATTTTCAAAAAGGAAAGTTATCTCTAAAAATTAAAATCTCTTTTCAATCTACAAATAAGGAAAGATATCAAATCTTTTCTTAATCTTTTGTAGAAACTAATAAAAGAGAATATTTAATTTTTAAAACTCTCTTTTAAATTATGATCATGGTTAAAAAGGAAAGTTTTCTCAAAATTAAAATCTCCTTTCAATCTACAAATAAGGAAAGATTTCAAATCTTTTCTTAATCTTTTGTAGAAATCTATAAAAGGAAAGATTTATATTTTAAACTCTCTTTTAAAATCATGATATCCACATAAGAAATAATTGTAATAAAAATCCTTTTTAATATTCTAGTGGCTTGCCACCTAAGCTTAGGACCCAAGCTTTGGCCGACCACATATAATTGGCTTCCACTTAGTCTTGCCGGCCCTAGCTTGGGCTCCCTATTGGTTGGGTAGAAAAGTGGGTATAGGTGGGTATAAATCTCTATATACAAGAGGCTACGATAGGGACCGAGAGGAGGAATTGGTTTTGGTCTCCCGATGAAAATAAGCTTCCTGTGTTCGCCCCGAACACACAACTTAATTCCATCAATAATAATTCATTCCTCTAAAGAACTATTATTGAACTACCGCACCAATCCCAAATTACATTTTGGGCTCCTTCTTATTATGAGTGTGTTAGTCTCCCTGTGTTTAAGATGTCGAATGTCCACTAATTATATGAGTTACTGATAACTCACTTAATTAATATCTTAGTCCAAGAGTAGTACCACTCAACCTTATCTTCATGTCGGACTAAGTCCACCTGTAGGGTTTAACATGACAATCCTTATGAGCTCCTCTTGGGGACATTATCAACCTAGATCACTAGGACACAGTTTCCTTCTATAATCAACAACACACACTATAAGTGACATCATTTCCCAACTTATCAGGCTTATTGATTTATCGAACTAAATCTCACCCATTGATAAATTAAAGAAATAAATATCAAATATATGTGCTTATTATTATATTAGGATTAAGAGCACACACTTCCATAATAACTGAGGTCTTTGTTCCTTTATAAAGTTAGTATAAAAAGAAACGACCTCTAATGGTCCTACTCAATACACTCTAAGTGTACTAGTGTAATTATATAGTACCTAAGTATACACTCAATACACTCTAAGTATACCTAATTACACTATGACCTTCCAATGGTTTGTTCCTTTCCATCTTGGTCGTGAGCTACTGTTTATAATTTATAAGGTACTGATAACATGATCCTCTGTGTGTGACACCACACACCATGTTATCTACAATATAAATTAATTGAACAACTACATTTATCATAAATGTAGACATTTGACCAATGTGATTCTTATTTCTAGATAAATGTTTATACCAAAAGCTAGGCTTTTAGTATACACTCTAACAATCTCCCACTTATACTAAAAGACTAAGCTGCTATATTTGCTACCATACATCTGATTCCCAACCCTTCAACATGCCCATCAAAAGCTCTTGCCTTAAGAGCCTTAGTGAAAAGATCTAAAGGTCATCATCTGATGCAATCTAGGCGGTAACAACTTCTCCTCGTTATACGATTTCTCGTATTGGGTAGTACTTATGCTCTATTGTGTTTACTTGCCTTATAGACTTATAGTTTCTTCGAGTTTGCTACTGCACTAAATTATTTTGGGCAAACCAGAAATCATATCTAAGTTTATCTTGAAGTATCTGAGCTATATAGCTTCTATGACTACCTCAGAGGCTACCATATACTCAGCTTCTATGGTGGAGTCCGAAAAAGCACCTATGCTTATCACTCTTCCATAGTTATGACTTCACCTCCTAAAGTAAACACAAAATCTCGAGGTCGACTTACTATTGTCTCTATCCGATTGGAAGTCAAAATCCGTGCAACCCATAGGGACCAAATTATCTGCCTTGTAAGCTAGCATATAATCTCAAGTGCCTCTAAGGTACTTCAATATATGTTTTACCACAGTCCAATGTCCTTATCCAGGGTTACTTTGATATCTGCTAACTATGCCCTTGGCAAAACAGATTTCTGATCTCGTGCATAACATACATTAGGCTTCCGATAGCCGAAGCATAAGGAACTACCTTTATTTCCTCTATCTACTTTGATGTCTTCGGAGACATCTCTTTAGATAAAGCTACTCTATGCCTAAAAGGTAAGAAACCTTTTCTTGGAGTTCTGCATGCTAAAACAAGCAAGGATTGTTTCAATATATGAAGCTTGGGATAAGTAAAATATATTCTTTTCTTACGATCCCTTTGATCCCAAGAATATATGCATTCTCCTAAGTCCTTCATATCAAATTGTTTGGACAACTATACCCTTACTTTTGACAACATTTTGATATTGTTTCCAACTACCAAAAATGTTATCTACGTATAGTACAAGAAATACCACCACGTTTCCATCACATTTTCTTGTATACACAAAACTCATTCGGTTATAAAATAAATCCATAGGTCTGGATTACTTTATTAAACCGGATGTACCAAGACCTTGAAGCTTTACTTCAGTCCATACACTGTTTGAGCTTACACACAAGATGCTCTTTGCTCTTTGCAATGAACCCCACTGGTTGCTTTATATGGATGCTTTCTTCAAGACTTCCATTAAGGAAAGTTGTTTTGACATCCACTTTCCAAATCTCATAATAGATAAAAGAATCCGGATAGACTTAAGCATGGCTTCCGGTTAAAAAGTTTCCTTTTTCAACAAACCTTACTTTGAAAGTTTCTATCTTCCCGTCTATCCCTCTTTTCCTATTGTGGGCCTCTTTACACCCAATGACTTTTACACCATCTAGTGGTTCTACAAACTCCCAGACTTTATTAGAATACATATATTCTAATTCTGTATTCATTGCCTTTTGCAAAGATGCTGCATCTTTATCTTGGAGTGCTTCGTCATATGTCCAGGAATTAGGTTCATGTTTACCAAGGATCTAGTCCAAAGACTTTCCCTAAACATGAATCTTTTAGGTTGCCTAACAACCCTCCCACTACAACGAGGCACTTTCTGCAATTATCCTAAAGGAGGGGTCGCCAAGGATGCTACCTGCTTCCACTGCGGTCAGACCGGGCACTGGAAGAGGAACTGCAAGGTGTACCTGGAAGATCTTAAGAAGAAGCGAAATGAGACTTCCACTTCAGGTATATATGTTACAGAAGTCAATCTATCTATTTCTTCATCATGGGTATTAGATACCGGATGTGCTTCTCACATTTGTACTAATGTGCAGGCGCTGAGAAATAGCAGGGCATTGGCAAAGGGCGAGGTGGACCTACGCGTAGGCAATGTCTGAGCTTGTATTAGAGTTGGATGATTGTTGTTATGTGCTTGCATTAACTAAGAACATAATTTCAGTTTCTTGTTTGGACAAGAAAGGTTTCTCTTTTATTATAAAGGACAAATGTTGTTCTATTTATTTAAAAGATATGTTCTATTGTAGTGCACCTCTGATGAACGGACTCTACATTCTAGACCTTGAAAGCCCTATCTATAACATAAATACCAAGAGGTTTAAGTCAAATGACCTGAACCAAACCTATCTCTGGCACTGTCGCTTAGGTCATATAAATGACAAGCGCTTATCCCAGCTCCATAAGGATGGTTTGCTGGACTCATTTGATTTTGAATCTTATGTGACATGCGAGTTATGCCTACTAGGCAAGATGACCAAGACTCCCTTTAGTGGGCACAGAGAAAGAGCGACTGATTTGTTAGGACTCATACATAGTGATGTATGTGACCCTTTCAATGTCGCTGCTAGGGGCGGTTATAGGTACTTCATCACATTTATTGATGACTGATGAGGTGAATCTGTCACATCCGCTAATCAAATTGATACAAATGTATATTTCACTGAACCCATTAATTAAACAATAATGTTGTAGTAACGAGCCCAGGATCGATCCGAGGAACCAACGGTAGAATGTAATTTAGGATTGTCTTTTATTCCTATTTTTTTGGGGTTTTCGATATAAAAATGGAGTTGGGGGTTTAAAAGCTTTAAATCTAAATCTAACAGAGGAAAAACACAGCAATTAAGAAATTAATCTAAAGTAAGAGTGAAACATAACTATGTGCCAATGAACAAATCATTACGCATTGTCACACTACGTTGTGATAAATCCATCAACACACATCAAACTAAGGATGAAATTACGAGACTCAAATAAATCTGATCTAAAGCAAAATGTAAACCTAATTTAGCACTTAAACACTAAACAATTAACCAAGCACAAATAAAACTTAAACTAAGCTTCAACAAGGAAAGAAATGCTAATTACTTGCATAAAAATATAACGAACATTAAAAGAAATCTGTCTAAGCTATAAAACAGTAAGAAAAAGAACTAAAATGAAATCAAAACCAATCCTCTCACAATCAACCCACAAACTTCATACTCTTACCGTCACACAAGAGTACCAAAATCGAAACCACCCAATTTCGGACCTCAGTGGATATTCTAAGCTGCAAATCAGTTCGAGGAATGCTCACAAGTGCCGACGGACCACCCCCGGCAAGCTAAGAACATCTCGGAACCCACTCAAGTGCCGAAAATCTGGAAATCTGCTAATCTGGATCTCTGGATCTGGAGTGGAGCTGTGGATGGCAGATGGGCATCGGATGGAGCTCAGGAACACCGGCGGACCACCTCCGAGTGTTTCTGATGGACGGAGATACCGTAGATTGGAGGACCACCTCCAAATCTCGGTGGGAACAGAAAATCGCAGAAAAGAGAATTGCGCCGGAAGGAACACCTGCCGGCGGCTCCAGATGATCGGGATGAGCTGCCGTGAAGCTCTACAATGAAGTTGAAGCTTGAGAGAACGATTGGAGAAGGAATCGGGGTCGAAATCCAGAAAAATCGCCGCGGGACAAAGCTGCTGTGCGCTGTGGAGTCGACGAAGAACACGAAGCACCGTAGCTTCTCATTTAAACAGATCTCAGATTTGAACCGATGGCTGAGATTGATTTGGAGCTAAATCAACGGTGAAAGCTTGCCCAAAATCCGATCCGAAGGTACTGATGTTGATCTAGGGTCTGGATCTACCCTCCCGTAGGTCGGATCGATCAGATCATCACTGGATGGCCACGATCCGCCCAGTCTTCAATGAACGGTCCAAAATGTTTCGGGCTGGATCAATGGCTAGATGAACTCAAATCTGGATCAAAACTTCTGGATCTTCATCAATGACTCATATCTGCTCCCCATTAGGTTGGATCAGCCAGATCTTCAACGGATGGTCCAGATCTATCCTATTCTTGATGAACGGCCCAAATCGACCCAAAGCTTGATCTTCTTGTTTGAACTCTGATTTAAGCCCAATTTCGGTCCAAATAAATCCAAATCCTAGATCCTTTGATGCCTACAAAATAAAAATCAAATATTAGCATCTAATAACACAAAAATATAATAATTTGCAATTAAGTCCAAAATAGATACAATGCACAAAATATGATGTAACCATGATTTAAACCTATAAAATCAACATCAAACCATGCATATATGAATCAAAATAATGCAGTAAAATCATGGTTATCAAATCCCCCACACTTAGTCTTGAACGTCTCGTGAAAGTAAAGAAAACTCAAAATCATCTCCATAGAAAATTCCCTAGCAATACCTAGAAGATAGTAAAAAGAGTTTAACTAAGACCATCTAAAGATCTCAACAATTATGAATACAATTCAAACAATAATCAGTAGGTATGTTAGTTTCAATCCAATTGGAAAATTAAGCAAGTTGCAATCTCACAAGGGATTTACCTATTCTAGCTCTCACACTCAAAATTGCATATAAGTGGAGCTCTCTCAATGCAACTCGCAACATTTCACTACCATAAGCTTGCTTATTTTCTAATTCTCCACCACTATAAAACATAGCATACATGAGTCAAAAGGATTTTATCAACAAGAATTAAAATGGAAGCAAGAAGAACAATTAAAGTGAATGAAATAGGCAAAAGAAAAGGCATAAATGAAGAAAATGAGAAGATGAGAATATTGGAGGAATATACTTAATGAGTTGACCATTTTGATGTGAAAAGAAACGAATACCATTTGTTTTTACCACTTCAAAGTATCAAGCTACCCTCCCATTCAATTTGAATGCCAACATAGAATCTTGATACATTGTCTCCCTTTTGATACTCTCTTGAATGTGCCAATTTTCAAAAAAAATTCTTTCACTATTTTTCCACTTCAATTTCAGCAATTTAGAAGCTCAAATATCTCACTTCAACTTGCCAAGAAGAGTCCCCTCCCCCATACTTAAAATATTGGCCGTCTCGGGCAATGAAACACATCATGTATTCAAAGTATTAACATTCGTGAAGCTACTGTTTTTTTTTTCTGCTGTAGATTCTGTATTTGTATTTCTAAGATATTCTCCAATTAAAAATTCCTCACAATTGCAGTAGAAGGTGGCACTAAAAGGACTAAAACTCCATTCGTTGCTATCATCACATATAATTACATACAAAGTTCAGTAGCCCTGCAGTGCCATTATTGATTTAAAAACTGAAGTGAAGCCTCTACATTACATATAATTCTGCAACTTATGTTCCAGCAACAAAATCTAAAAGAATTCAAGCTGCCGGCTAATTAATTTCTGAAACAGAATTTTAGAACTCAGATTCAAAGTTCTGAAACAACTCAAACAGTGTAGTGGAATCAACATGTAGTGGAATCAACATTTAAGCAGATACAACCTTCACTAATAGCTGGTTTTCTTTACAGCAATGTTTGATTTTGTTCTTGCCTAAGAATAGGAAGTAGGTAACACCATCCCATAGTCCAGAATCACCAGGAAATCAGCACTGCAGAGTATCAAGTTCAGCAACCTCTTGCTGAATTCAGTAACTTCTACAACTCAGTTTTGGAAATCAGGGAATATTAACATCAATCAGCAGCTAAGAATTCCAGATTTGGCTATCTTTTATGTCTTGCTCTTACATCATTCCAAGCTGTCAACAAACAGACTGCAGATTTGTAAATTTGCAGGAGTATAAGAGAGTACTACAATGAGTTCTGCACTTCTTCCCCTTGTTAACTTCTTGTATCAGAATTCCAGAACAGTAGTAGATTTCAAGATCTGTGGAGTAATTAGTCACTGTCCAGGAAGTTCATTCAGCATTTTTTCTATATCTGATTCTGCAGATTCAGAATCAATTTTCTGTCCAATGGATGTCGGTCTTATTCCAATTCATCCTCAATCCTTTGTAGCTATCAACTAATACTTGTCGTTCTTAAGCCCCACAATTTTCACTTCTACAATTTCTGCTTGTTGAGATTCCAGCTTCAAGCTTGATTCCCAGGATTCAGCTTCTTTTCAAACAGAATTCCTGTTTCAGTCAAATTCCTGAAAGTATGCTCCTCAAATCTGCCTTCTGTATTTCAGATTCTAGCATACACTTCATTGAGTAATAGATGTTATGCTTATTTAAGCCTACCAACAGTTTCACAAGCAGCAATGACAGCAAGAGCCAATTCTTCACAGAATGTTTCAGATTCAGCCTATAAAAATTTTCAGATTTCCAGATTGTTTCAGATGCAAAATGGTTGCCTAATCTTCATGAATTTTCTAGATTTCCAATTATTGAACTTGAATACCATTTGTCAATGAGTACACAAATGATTAAACCTTACTCTTCTTCAATTGGATAGCTATCCAAAAATCATGATACAATGTGTCCTCAACTTAATACTCAACCTCTGAAATTCTGCTCTATCTGAATTTGCAGATTCAAAGTTCCTGTGTCAACCTGAACACTCCCTACTATTAACTTTTCTTGCTCTATACTCATGCACATTAGCTCCATTGATCAACTACAACAGCATCTGTTAAGAAACAGTGCACACAGCTCTTTGAATCAACATCATCAACTCCTGATTTCTGCATTGCCTAACATCCTGCTTTTTCAAATCCTGCACTTCATCAATTCCAGAAACATACAACACAACTTGGCACACACGTACAATTGTTGATACCTCAATTGCAATCCTCAAATTCTGATTTCACTTTCAGAATTCTGACTTCTTAAATTTCAAATTCAAGCTTAAGAGAAATAAATCTGATTGGTTACATCTCTTGAATTCCATCTTCAGCAATCTAGTTCTACTGCAGCTACCATTTTCCAGCCTTTCACTTCACTGTTTTGAGAATCAATTTCTGCCCTTTCAAATTCAGTGGTGTTCCTTCCCCCACACTTAAAATCTTGGACATCATTACTCATTAAGCAATTCATCCAAACTCTCAATGAAATAAAAGAAATATGACAAGCAAAGAGAATTAGGAATTAGAATGCTAGATAAGAATGTTTCAAGAAAATTATGGAGAAAGAAATGGGAAATCATGATGGAACAAAAATGACAAAAATCCTTCATTTCCATGCACACATATGCTATTGTGACTTTGAAAAGAAACTAAGCAAGTTCTAGAGTTCAATTGCTATGAGTACATGCCACACAAAAGAAATTAATGAAGTATAGGCTTAAGGTGGACCTCACTAGGTATTTTAATGCAACAAGCTCAATCAATCAAATTGGAATCCTCCACCAAATTAACCAATATCATGTGAGAAAAACATCCAATCATGTCACATGACCTAAAATTTGATGATCAAATTTAAGAGACTTTTACCATCTTACAAATATTACAAAGAAAATTCCCATGGTGCCTTTTATTTAAATGAAATGCTATGAACTAATAAAATGCAAAGTATGAAAGTAAAATGCAAAATAAAATGCAAAGTGTAAAAACAAAGTGCAAATGCAAAGTATAGAACCAAAGAAATGTATAACTAATTTATTAGAGAAAAACTAAACACAAAGCATGAATTAAAATGCAAAAGAAAACTAAATTAGAACCAACTCCCCTTTCATTCCCGGTGGTTGAAGAAGGTTTAAAAGAAGAAACCACCCCGGTAGTGGAGTACTTTTGGTTCCACTCAAATTCTTCTTATTAATCCTTTTTCCTTTCAAAATTCTTTCCGGAGGTCTAAGTCGGTTCAGTTTAAGCACCCACTCTGGAAGCTTATGTTCCCCTACAACATCAATAAAACAAAACACCTCCCACACACATGTGGGATAAAAACAAAATAGGAGAATATTAGTGTGGGTAGAAAATATATCAAGAAATGCATCACATTTAATAAAATCAATGCATGGTACCTCTATAAAATTCTCTGAAAAAATACACAAAATACTCACCTTGTCATCTTGAAAGGTACCTGGAGTGGTGTTTGTTACCTCTTTCTCCTCAAATAAATGCTCAGACTCCAGTTCTGGCGAATGTTCAACTTCATGTAGTGATTCTTGGGTGCTTGGCTCCATAGCACAAGTCCCTACACTTACATCCTCCATTCTTGGTGATTCTTGAGGTAATGATTCCAGTAAGCACTCCCCTACACTTATATCATATTCTACAACAATACCTGCATCTTCAACAACATCTAAAGCAACACTATCAGTAGAATCAGAAATCTGAACAATTACATCATCATCACAAATAAAATTAGATAAATCTTGTGAATAAATGGGAATAGGGTCAGGCCTGACAAAATCACTACTCTCCATCTCTCCACTGGAGTTCTGTGCTTGTAACTGATTAATGGATGATGTAATATGATCTAACTGACTCTGAATATTCTGTATCCTTGCAAATTGTTGCTCTTGATGCTCTAACATTTGTTGCATAACTTCATTACATTTCCACATTGATTCTTCAATTTGTTCTTGTGCATCCTCATACCTATTCCGCTGCTCCATAGGTAGGTAGGACTATAGAACTGAGTCTAAGGCTGATAAAAATAATTCTCCATCCTATCTCCAAAATACTGATGATATGGATCCATGGTCACATGAATTTCCTGTTCTTACACTGAAACACTAGCAAATAAAATCAGAAGACTCAGGAACAAATAAAATCAACACATGAATATATAATCATGAAAGCAATCAAAACAACAATCCTAAAATTACTAAACATTGCATATTGCAATTTCCCCGGCAACGGCGCTAAAATTTGATGAGGTGAATCTGTCACATCCGCTAATCAAATTGATACAAATGTATATTTCACTGAACCCCTTAATTAAACAATAATGTTGTAGTAACGAGCCCAGGATCGATCCGAGGAACCAACGGTAGAATGTAATTTAGGATTGTCTTTTATTCCTATTTTTTTTGGGTTTTCGATATAAAAATGGAGTTGGGGGTTTAAAAATTTTAAATCTAAATCTAACAGAGGAAAAACACAGCAATTAAGAAATTAATCTAAAGCAAGAGTGAAACATAACTATGTGCCAATGAACAAATCATTACGCATTGTCACACTATGTTGTGATAAATCCATCAACACACATCAAACTAAGGATGAAATTACGAGACTCAAATAAATCTGATCTAAAGCAAAATGTAAACCTAATTTATCACTTAAACACTAAACAATTAACCAAGCACAAATAAAACTTAAACTAAGCTTCAACAAGGAAAGAAATGCTAATTACTTGCATAAAAATATAACGAACATTAAAAGAAATCTGTCTAAGCTATAAAACAGTAAGAAAAAGAACTAAAATGAAATCAAAACCAATCCTCTCACAATCAACCCACAAACTTCATACTCTTACCGTCACACAAGAGTACCAAAATCGAAACCACCCAATTTCGGACCTCAGTGGAGATTCTAAGCTGCAAATCAGTTCGAGGAATGCTCACAAGTGCCGACGGACCACCCCCGGCAAGCTAAGAACATCTCGGAACCCACTCAAGTGCCGAAAATCTGGAAATCTGCTAATCTGGATCTCTGGATCTGGAGTGGAGCTGTGGATGGCAGATGGGCATCGGATGGAGCTCAAGAACACCGGCGGACCACCTCCGAGTGTTTCTGATGGACGGAGATACCGTAGATTGGAGGACCACCTCCAAATCTCGGTGGGAACAGAAAATCGCAGAAAAGAGAATTGCGCCGGAAGGAACACCTGCCGGCGGCTCCAGATGATCGGGATGAGCTGCCGTGAAGCTCTACAATGAAGTTGAAGCTTGAGAGAACGATTGGAGAAGGAATCGGGGTCGAAATCCAGAAAAATCGCCGCGGGACGAAGCTGCTGTGCGCTGTGGAGTCGACGAAGAACACGAAGCACTGTAGCTTCTCATTTAAACAGATCTCAGATTTGAACCGACGGCTGAGATTAATTTGGAGCTAAATCAACGGTGAAAGCTTGCCCAAAATCCGATCCGAAGGTACTGATGCTGATCTAGGGTCTGGATCTACCCTCCCGTAGGTCGGATCGATCAGATCATCACTGGATGGCCACGATCCGCCCAGTCTTCAATGAACGGTCCAAAATGTTTCGGGCTGGATCAATGGCTAGATTAACTCAAATTTGGATCAAAACTTCTGGATCTTCATCAATGACTCATATCTGCTCCCCATTAGGTTGGATCGGCCAGATCTTCAACGGATGGTCCAGATCTATCCTATTCTTTATGAATGGCCCAAATCGACCCAAAGCTTGATCTTCTTGTTTGAACTCCGATTTAAGCCCAATTTCGGTCCAAATAAATCCAAATCCTAGATCCTTTGATGCCTACAAAATAAAAATTAAATATTAGCATCAAATAACACAAAAATACAATAATTTGCAATTAGGTCCAAAATATATACAATGCACAAAATATGATGTAACCATGATTTAAACCTATAAAATCAACATCAAACCATGCATATATGAATCAAAATAATACAGTAAAATCATGGTTATCAATGACTTCAGTAGATATGGTTATGTGTACTTGATGACACATAAGTCAGAATCCTTTGAAAAGTTCAAAGAATTCAAGAATGAAGTACAGAACCAGCTTGGCAAGAGTATTAAGATACTTCGATCAGATCGAGGTGGTGAATACTTTAGCCATGAGTTTCATGACTATCTAGCTGAGTGTAAAGGGTTTAGAAGGACTAGAGAATATTTCTTGATATATGGAGGCAATGATGAGCTAGCTGTAAAGGGTTACAGTGATGCCAGCTTCCAGACCGATCAGGATGATTATTGATCGCAGTTAGGGTTTGTATTTTGCATAAATGGTGGTGCTGTGAGCTGGAAGAGTTCGAAGCAGGACACAGTAGCTGATTCTATGACAGAAGCCGAGTACATTACTGCATCAGAGGCAGCAAAGGAGAGTTCATCACTGAACTTGGGGTGGTTCCTAGTATCGCTGACCCTATTGAGCTATTTTGTGACAACAATGGAGCTATAGCACAGGCAAAGGAACCTCGCTCACACCAGCGGACCAAACACATACTACGGAGCTTCCATCTCATTCAAGAGATTATCGAGAGAAGAGATGTGAAGATTTGCAGAGTACCTACAGAGGCTAACATCGCAGATCTCTTGACCAAGACTTTGGCACAGAGGAAGCATGATGGTCACACTAGGTCATTGGGGCTTAAAACCTACACTGATTGGCACTATTGCTAGTGGGAGATTGTTAGTTAGAGTTCTAAAGCCAATCATTTGATGATTGTATTATGGACTTGTTGTATCCTCTTTTTATATAAATAAAGGAATTTGTTTTTTTTTTGTTATTATACTTACTTGTATTTGTGCCAAATATACTAAGTATAATAGCATCCTTGAGTAGAAGGTTCTCACCTATATCAATCGGTTAGTTGAACCGATAGTGAGATGATATAGGGAACACTACTCTTAATCATTCATAGTCGAGTATTAACATTCAGGGACAATGTTAATACAATAAGACTAGCATGTAGTTCAACTCGATGACTTGATCTCACAAGTCATGGATATAGAGATATCAAGTTGACACATGGGTATGCATTAGAGAATGTATACTGAATGACCCACCATGAGAAAGTATCATGGATCGTTATATGAGTGTCATATACTTTCTCATGTGGCTATTAGTATGACTACTAGTCCTTAGACCTGAAGTCACCATGGTTCCCTATATAAGGAGTTATGTACTTTAGTTTCGTCAAACGTCACCCATAACTGGGTGGACTATAAAGGCGATTACTGGGTATATAACGAATTATGCAGAGAGATGTGAGTGATGTAGATGGGATTTATCCCTCCTATATGACGGGAGCGACATCGATATTCTTGATAGAGTGAGACCACGAAGTGCATGGTCATGCTCAAATGAGTCAATATGAGATATTGAGCTCATTTAATTTAGTGAGTCTACTTGGAGTTCAAGATTTAGATTGATTAGAGGATGACACGGTCTATGCCTCACATTGATCAATCTAGATGTCTTGGATAGAAGGACACTTGTCATATATTGTGAGGAGTCACAATTAGTAGTCATAAGGTGATGTTGGATCTCAACATTCTTGTAACTTGGGTAGTAATGATGTATTGCTAGATACCGCTCATTACTTATGCTCCTAAATGGGTTTAGGGGCATTGCCAACGTTACAAGAACCTATAGGGTCACACACTAAGAACAATTAGATGGAGATTAGGTTCATATGATGAACCAAGAGGATTAGATTCATTTGATGAATCAAATTTGATTAAGAGTAATCCTAATTGGGCTAATTGAGTTGGACTCAAGTTGATTCATGTGTTCAATGAGTCTAATTTAGATTATGACTCATTGAATCAATTTAATTAAATGAATTAGATTCATTATATTAAATTGGCTTGAATTAAATGGTTGGATTAGATCAACCATGAGAGAGATTAAGTCAAGTTTGACTTGACTTGAGAGGAAGATGAAGAGTCAAGTTTGACTTGACTTTATGCCACCTCGTTGGTGAGTTGGCATTGAGTGGGCCAATGATGATGCTCCACATCATCATGGTTGCTTAAGTGGGATGCCACCTCATGGGAGTTACCAAGAGTTGTGACTCTTGGCATTCCATGGAGGTTACAACTCCTC
Organism: Zingiber officinale; assembly: GCF_018446385.1. Classification (NCBI taxonomy): domain Eukaryota; kingdom Viridiplantae; phylum Streptophyta; class Magnoliopsida; order Zingiberales; family Zingiberaceae; genus Zingiber; species Zingiber officinale. Next base: position 68,873,905 of record NC_055998.1, read on the forward strand.
TTAATGTGGTCGGCCACATCAATTGCAATATGAGTTATTCATTTGTGAAGTAACTCTCATCTTCTTCCACCTACAGGGACGACCACGGAAACGACCTAACGAGACAGAGGGACCAGAATCGGTTGCTCAGGAGGCAGATTCTTCTAAGGACCCTACTAATGTTGAGAGTATTAGCCGAGGGCAGACCCATCAAACTCCCAGCAGAGATCAGGGATGTCAGCCCCAAGGGATTCCTTCTATGGCACCACCGGTGGTGGATCAGGGATTTCAGCCTCAGAGGATTCCTTCTGCGATACCACCTGTTGTACCGACACCTACCACTACCGAGTGGGTGATAGATCGAGCTTGTATACCATTGTTGGTGAGGTCTATAAAGGACAGATTTACTCTATTCCAGGGAGGTGTGGATTCTTGGATTGGTCGTAGTTGGTTGAAGAATTTGGAGAGCACATTCGGATACATGAATTGTACGAATGAGGAGAAAGTGGAACTGGCGGCATATCACCTCAGGGATCAGCCTGTTACTTGGTGGGACATGCAGAAAATGATTTTTGGGGAGCAGTACATCACCTGGTCGATGTTTCGAGATGCTTTCGAGAGGCAATATTTTCCTGCTACATTTTGTCTGGCTCGACGTCAGGAATTTCTGAACCTCAAGCAGGGCGACCGTTCAGTAATGGAGTACAATGCAAAATTCAGTAGACTGGCTGAATTTTGTCCTCATTTGGTGGCTCAGAATTATGATTGGATGTAGCAATTTACTCAGGGCCTTGCGGCATATATACGGATTAGGATGTCAGGATTTCCAGGCAGTTCGTATCGTGAGATATTGGATCGGGCATTACTCGTCGAGATGACTCAGCAACAATTAACTCAGGAGAAGAGTAATGATAAGTAGCTATCGCATATGGGAGGAAATAAGAGTCTAGACTTGCAGGTTACTTCCGGAGGGCCTTCTCAGCCTCAAAAATCATGGCGAATAACGGATGGGTCTTCTTGTCCCCCTCTGCGAGACCATAAGAGTGACATTAGTGAAACTACGTGTTTTCAGTGCGGCTCGAAAAGTCATCTCAAACCCAATTGTCCCTTGGATCACTCTATATGCTTCTATTGTAAGCTTCCAGGTCATGAGAGTCGGGATTATAATCTGAAGGTTCAATTGGAGACTACTAAAGTTACATCTCAGGGAGATCGACCCACTCAGCCATGGCAGCAGAGAGGACCTCAGAGTGACTCACATCAACAGCGACCGCCAAGCTCCCAAGGGCAGGTATATCATATCCAGAGTCAGGAGGATCCAGTGATACCAGCGACCATGCAGTACTCTGCTACAGAGTCTCCTCATCAGGCATATCCTGTGCAGCACGACCTTTCCCTTCCATTTCAGCTTTACACGGCATTTCAGCCGCAGCCCCAGTTTCAGTACCAGCATTAGCAGTCGGTTATCGCACCTCCAAATCCACCTCAAACTATTCCAGGTATACCCCCATCAAGTGATGGGGTGGGATATGCTGTTACACGGGAGGAGGCGCAGCGGACCGAGGGATCGGTCTTCCGAGTTATTATTTTACTTTATACATGTATTATAAATCTTTGGATAGATACGGGTAGTTTTTATTCAATTATATCTCGAGTATTTTCAAGGCAATTTGGGGACCAAACTTTTATTAGTGGGGGAGAATGTAAAATCCGGTAATTAAATAATAAGGGTTATTGGACGAATAACCTCAATGGAATTTTTAGAAATGTTTCTGAAATTAATTGGAGCTCATATGACGAGGTTAAGAGGGGTGGATCGGATAAATAGATAAAGCCCAAATGGAATACACCTCAAGTAGGAGTTAATAAATTTCATTAAGGCCGAATTAACCTAAGTGTTAAAATAAAACCCTAAGTTTTCTTCCTCCCAAATCCCCGCCGAACTCCCTTTGTCCCCAAGCCCTCTCCCCCTCGCGAGTTCCCGCACGCTACCGCCGACCTCTCTTCCTCGCGCACGAGCACCACGGCAGCCAGTGATCTCCTTCTCTTCCTCAAGCAAGCACCACAGCTGGCGATCTCACCCTCAACAGAAGTCCTAGCCGCCGATCCTCTCCTCTCCGAGCAGTGCCCTAGCTAATCTCGCAAGTAGTTTACCCTCTGGTAGGTATGGGTGTGCGTTCCTTTTGGTAGGCTAGCGTAGGGATTTAGATGTTGTTCCTAGTTCTCCCTTAAAGTTGCTTGATTTTCTATTTTATCGCGAGAGATTGATCCGGGTTTAGGTGATTGTGTTTGGTTTTCAGTGATGACTTTGTGTTCTTATAACAACTTTGATGCTTGTGGAATGGATTTCGGGAATATGGGATAGGAGTTGGCGTGTAGAATGCTTCCGAAGGATGTCCTTATTTCTTCAATGAGTCTTTGTGTCCGATTTTCTGCTCTAGGTTTAGGAGGAATGTGATTGGTTTTCGATGTGACTTTGTTTCTGTGTAGTGACTTCAATTACTTAGAACAGATTTTTGGATGAGTTGATTCAATTTCGTCGTTGCTTTTCTTCCAGGTAAATTTTAGAATTTTGGATCAGATTTTGGTAAGTTGTTTGGATTCTCGGACAGGAGTGAAGTGTGTTAAGATGTTTTCCATTGTGTTTCTGTTATGGTGTGGGCTAAGCTGTTTCTGGATAGAAGTTGCATTGTTTTAAATGAGTGATCCTGGTGTTGTTTCCTCATGTGTTGGCTGTTTTATTTCTAGACAGAATTGTAGTGTTTTAGAATGTTTTTCATTTTGTTTTACTACTGGTGTTGGCTGTGAAATTCTGGACAGCTCCGAAGGGATAGGATTTAGTATGGATAGGTGGATGTCTACAACGTTATTTTTTTTTTGAAACCTAAGTTGGGTTTGAGTCTAGGTTGTTGTTGCTTGTGTGATTAGCTTAATTGTACAATACCTAATTGCAAGACGTTGATTTAGATGATTGACGTGACGGGGCGTGATTTGTTTCAGACTACACATTTAAGGCGGGTACTTCTTATCTTGATTTTTTAGTTTCTTGAACTTAGTGCATGAGTTGTTTTTTTAATAAGAACTGCTTTACCTTGACTCCACTCGTAATTTTTCCTATGTTTGATACTTCCACACAAAACCTTTAAGATATTTGTTTCTATATCTATACAGTCCCTTGTTGTGGTCCATGATAAGTAGCAGATACTAGTTACCACGGTTGTATGTTTTGACTGCTGTTGATTTATGTACTGTATTGACCATGCTGACTTCATTGTAGCATACCTAAATTCTGCTTATATTGGTATAATGACTACTGTATTTTACGCATCATGTCATTGCATGCATGCAGGCGGCCACGCCTCCCTTGTGGGGGAGTGAGTCGTCGGGCTGCGCCGCATACTCGGATACTCATGGGTAGTGGTAGCTGGAGGACATGTCGCTTGTCCTGTCATGCCGCACTCGACCACTTATGGGTAGTAGTAGCTGGAGTGGCAAGCAGCAGGGACCCCCTTCGCTTTGTAGCTTGATAGCTACTCAGCACCTGTCCACTCGGTCACTCAATAGTAGTGACTTCCTTTGAGTGGTGCAGTTGTCATCGATCCGACCTCCCACCATACAGGGGTCGTGGTGCAGAGAGGTGGGCGAGGTGACCATCCGCGCATATGCTGTTATTATACTTGCTTTAGCTGCTGCTATTTACATATGTTGTTATTACTTACTTACTGTTATTGTTCACATATGCTGGTATGTTTACTTATGTTGAGATATACTCTCATTGTAGATGTTTAGACATTGGCTTATTTATTGGGAATTTGTATATACCTTGCTTATTACCTTTGTAGTTATAACAGTACTGTAGCAGATTAGTACCATCTCTGACCTCCTATACCTAGCCTAGGATATGGTTTTAGGTATGAGCATTTATTATGGTTCTATTTTTAGTATCTGTTATTTCCTTTATGAGACTGTATTCCTATTGACATTCTCTATTTATTTATTTTGTTCATGCACTATCTTACCTTTACCCGCTGAGTTCCAATACTCACCACCCCACAAAATATTTTTTTTCTTTCGCCAAGTAACTGGTAGATGAGACTTGGATGCTTGGAGAGTCCCGGTTGCCAATCCTGTTAGAGTGTATACTAAAAGCCTAGCTTTTGGTATAAACATTTATCTAGAAATAAGAATCACATTGGTCAAATGTCTACATTTATGATAAATGTAGTTGCTCAATTAATTTATATTGTAGATAACATGGTGTGTGGTGTCACATACAGAAGATCATGTTATCGGTTCCTTATAAATTATAAACAGTAGCTCACGACCAAGATGGAAAGGAACAAACCATTGGAAGGTCGTAGTGTAATTAGGTATTAGTTTATCTTAACTATATAATTACACTAGTACACTTAGAGTGTATTGAGTAGGACCATTTGAGGTCGTTCCTTTTATACTGACTTTATAAAGGAACAAAGACCTCAGTTATTATGGAAGTGTGTGCTCTTAATCCTAATATAATAACAAGCACATATATTTGATATTTATTTCTTTAATTTATCAATGGGTGAGATTTAGTTCGATAAATCAATAAGCCCGATAAGTTGGGAAATGATATCACTTATAGTGTGTGTTGTTGATTATAAAAGGAAATTGTGTCCTAGTGATCTAGGTTGAGAATGTCCCCAAGAGGAGCTCATAAGGATTGTCATGTTAAACCCTGCAGGTGGACTTAGTCCGACATGACGATGAAGTTGAGTGGTACTACTCTTGGAGCTAGATATTAATTAAGCGAGTTGTCAGTAACTTACTTAATTAGTGGACATTTGTTATCTTAAATTCAGGGAGACTAACACATTCATAATAAGAAGGAGCCCAAAATATAATTTGGGATTGGTGCGGTAGTTCAATAATAGTTTTTTAGTGGAATGAATTATTATTGATGAAATTAAGTTGTGTGTTCGGGGCGAACACGGGATGCTTAATTTCATCGGGAGACCAAAACCAATTCCTCCTCTCGGTCCCTATCGTAGCCTCTAGTATATAGAGATTTATACCCACCGCATACCCACCTTCTTACCCATCCAATGGGGTCGTCCAAGCTAGCTTGGAACCCAAGCTAGGGCCGGCCAAGACCAAGTGGATGAGCGAAGGTGGTCGGCCAAAGCTTGGGTCCCAAGCTTAGGTGGCCGACCACTAGAATATTAAAAAGGTTTTTATTAAAATTATTTCTTATGTGGATATCATGATTTTAAAAGAGAGTTTAAAAATTAAAAATTTCCTTTTATAGTTTTCTACAAAAGATTAAGAGAAGAGATTAATCTCTTTCCTTATTTGTAGTTTAAAAGGATGATTTTAATTTTTGGTAAAAACTTTCCTTATTTGTAAATCATCTACATGTTTAAAAGAGAGTTTAAAATTTGAAATCTTTCCTTATTTGTTGATTAAAGGAGGATTTTAAATTTTAAGAAAACTTTCCTTTTTAACCATGTTCATGATTTAAAAGAAAGTTTAAAAATTAATAATTCTCTTTTATTAGTTTCTACAAAAGATTGAGAAAAGATTTGATATCTTTCCTTATTTGTAGATTAAAAGAGATTTTAATTTTTAGAGATAACTTTCTTTTTATCCACATGTTTAAAAGAAAGATTTTAATTTATTAAATTTCCTTTTTATAAACCAATCATGAAGGGATTAAATTATTGGAGAAATTTTATAAATTTCTGGAGACAAATTAGGAAGTTTTAATTAATTAAAACTCTCCTTGTTTGTAGCTTTTATGTGGTCGGCCAAATAAAATTGAGAAAGAAAATTATTTTAATTAAATAATTTTTCCTTTTCAATGGAAAAAGAATTAAGGAAATTTTTATTAAATTTTCCTTATTTGCCAAGATCAAGGATTATAAAAGAGGTGGTAGAGGAGGCTTCAAGGTGAACGACTCTATTCTATTTTTCTCCATCTTTTCCTTGGTGGTGTGGCCGGCCCTATTTCTCTCCTCTCCTCTTGGCCGAAACTTATCTCTTGGTGGAGCTTTTGTTAGTGGCCGGATCAAGGAAGGAGAAGAAGGAGAGAAAGCAAGCCTCGTTTCTAGCATCCCTTGGAGCATGGTGGTGGTGGCCGAACCTCTTCATCCTAGAAGATGTTTTGATGGCCGAAACTTGCAAGGAAGAAGAAGGTGATTGGTGGTTTCTCATCTCGGAAGAACGTTGCCCACACAACGTCCGAGGTTAGAAGAGGAATACAGTAGAAGATCAAGAGGTCTTTCTAGAAGGTATAACTAGTAATTTTTCCTTTCCGCATCATGCTAGTTATTTATGGAAATAATACCAAATACAAGAGGCTTACGATTCTAGTATTTCGAATATGTTTTTCGATGATGTGTTCTTTTGTTTTATTTTTCCTTGTGATTTGATTGTTCTTTTCGGTTAACCTAAAGTTATTTTAGGAAATTAAATATTAGCTTTCCATAAAAGGTTTTGTCTAGTCGGTGGTGGTTGCTCCCATATCCAAGAAGACCATGTGCCTCGCCACGTCAGTACTGGGAACCAATTATGGAAATTAATATTTAATGGAATTAATAACTTAAGGTGATTTGGATCGAACGTGTTAAGTTCCGCAGGAGACTCAAGTCAAAACCTAAAAGAACGAATAGATTAAGTTTTGGATCAAATGTGTTAAGTTCCGCAGGCGATCCAAAATTTAATTTAAAAGAACACATGGTAGCTAGGAAAAGATTCAGACCTTTGTACAAAATTTTTGTACAGTGGAACCTCTAGGTTTTCCGAGTAGCAACCAACAAATCCCACGTCACGCTCGAGACAATTTCTTTTCGATCTTATTTCTGTTTGGTAGTATAGTGATTTTACGCATTTTGCTTTTCAATAAGTAGTTGTGGATTGTGGATTTTCTCTTCGTTTTTCTACTGTGTTTTTGTTACAGCCGAGTGGGCTAAATATTAACTGCATGGTTGTTTTTATTCATTTATGTCCAGCCAGGTAGGCTGCGTATATTAACTGCTTGGTTATGTTGTTTCTATTTTATATATGTTCCAGCTATGCAGGCTGATGAATATGTTATTATGTTGTGTGTGTTTGTATCTGTTGCTTCATATTGTCTCCGGTACAGGGGAGATGCTGTCGGATTTTTGTCTGGCAGTGACTCCTCTGGGGCATGACAACACCTTTTGTAGCTTATAGACCTCACGATCTTCTGTCATATTCCTCTTCTTATGTTGGACGTAGTGTGGGCGACGATCTACCGAGATGAGAATCCACCCAAGCCTTCTTCTTCCTTCCAAGTTTCGGCCACCACCACCAAGCTCCAAGGAATGCTAGGAAACAATGTCTCCTTTCTCTCCTTCTTCCTCAAGCAAGATCCAGCCACCAAAAGCTCCAAGAGATGTGATGTCGCCGGCCTCCAAGGAAGAAGAGAAGAGGATGAGCAAGAGAAGAGGGTCGGCCACCACCAAGGAAAAGAGAGGAGAGGAATAATAGATGTGTTGTGTCATGGGGCAACCCCTCCCTCTCTTTTATAATCCTTGGTCATGGCAAATAAGGATAGTTTTGGACATAATTAAAACTTCCTTATTTTTCTTGCCAATGAATAAAAGGAAAATTCAATTAAAATTTCCTTTTATTCTTTCTATGGCCGACCACCTCATTGAGCTCCAAATAAGGAAAGTTTTAAACACAAAATTAAAACTTCCTTATTTATTTATGAAAATTTTTTAAAATAAAAATTTCTCTTTTAAAATTCCCTTCATGGTTGGTTATAAAAGGAAACTTTTATAAATTAAAATCTCTTTTAAAACATGTGGACGGTTACAAAAAAGGAAAGTTTTTTCCAAAATTAAAATCTTCCTTTTTAACTACAAATAAAGAAAGATATCAAATCTTTCTCTTAATCTTTTGTAGAAAGCTATAAAAGAAAAGATTTAAATTTTAAACTTGTCATTTAAAATCATGGCTTCCACATAAGGAAAGGTTTTAAAAAATAAAACTCCTTTTAATCTAATGTGGTCGTCCACCCTACTTGGGCTCCAAGCTAGGGCCAGCCACCACTTGAACCCATCTAGCCTTGGTTTGGTCGGCCCTAGCTTGGGCTCCATGTTTGGCTTGGCCGGCCACCTTAAGGTGGGTAAGAAGTTAGGTTTGAGTGGATATAAGACTTTATAAATAAGAGGCTATGACAGGGACAGAGAGGAGGAATTGGTTTTGGTCTCCCAATGAACTTGAGCTTCCCGTGTTCGCCCCGAACACCCAACTCAAGTTCATCAATAATAACTCATACCACTAAAGAGTTATTATTGAACTATCGCACTGTAACGCCCACCCTTCCCCTACTGATAGCAAGGGCGGCGCTACGCGAACATACATACATATGCGATCGTTGCAGCGGAAGAATTTAAATTTAAAACATACATAGAGAACAATATAATCATGTAAACATATTAAACATGTGAGCATGCTTAGCATTTATGTGCGTAACTTGATTTAATATTTAGACACTGAAACATAACATAGAATTCAAGCATAGTCTAGTTACCTTAACATTCAAGCATGATAAAAAGGTTCTTAGCAATTCTATAACTAAACCAAGTGCCTATTAGTTCAAGATTCATGAAATTAATAAAAAGAGATAGTCAAGTAGCAAACATTAAAATCATCAAGTAGAAAAACAAGTTAACATGCAAAACTTAGAACATGCATAAGTCTTGAAACACAAAACAGATCTCTTCCACCATGCCACCGCCACACACATCTTTTGCCCCTCCTGCTGCTCCCTTTAGTTTATTCATTCTTTACCATTTTCTGCAGTACAAGGGAAGTAAAACTATAAGCACATAGGCTTAGTAAGATCCTTTCCTACTCATAAAAAGTCATACATCATAAATTAATATAGAGTAGTGACATGTTCATCTAACCAACATATAGCTTTAACATTTGCATACTAGCATAAAGTAGTGTCATACTCTTTTGGGCAAATCATAAACATAGCATACGAGAGCATAAGCATAAGGTAGTAGCATGTTCATCTAGGCATCATAGACATATCACAAGAGAGCATCTTCATGAAGCATAATAATCAAATAGCATGAAATAAGCATATGCAAAAATATTCTTTTGAAAACATATATCATATAGGTACTTAAACATAAATCACAACATGAGGGCCCAGCATTGTACCACATACATGATTTGCGCGCATCCCCAAATAAATCCGAGGTAGCTAATCCCGAACCTACTAGGGAACTAGGCTCGTGCTTCGACCTAGGGGCGACGTAGGAGCCCATCCCTTGGACCTTGCTAGGGTCCGGTACAAGTCATACAAAAGTAAAATAGCATATCATAAAGAGTGCTCTTAATCCCAACTTATAAGGAAGCAACTCGTAGGCATTTCATCATACATAAGCCTTGCATAAGCATAACATGGTGACATAAGGTTCACATATCACATAGCATATCATAGAGAGTCATTATCATGCATAGTTGGGGTTTTGAACTTTCTACAATCCCTAATTCCATGTCTTGGCTGAAACTTACAAGGGCATGGTCTTAGGTCTTAAGCAACTTTAAAACAAGGAAAGCATCATACTAGCATCACATGGTACTTATCATGACATGGGGGACCTTTAGCAAACATAAGAGGACCTCTAACCCTAGTTTCTTGGTTTGGCCGAAACATACACAAGGCATAGTCTTAGGTTTTAAGCTATTTTAAGCATGGAAACTATTAAACTAATATCTTGTAATTCTTAGTATAACATGTGAGACACTTAGCAACCATAGATGGGCTTCGTAACCCTAACTTCTTGTCTTGGCCGAAATATACAAAGGAGAAAATCCTAGGTTTTTGAGCAACATTAAGCATGGAGACTTTAACCCAATGTCACACGATACATGTCATAACAAGTGAGACTTTTAGCAAGCATAAATGAGTTTCTAACCCTAATTTCAAGTCTTGGCCGAAACCTATAAAGCATGAATCTAGGTTTATTTTAAGCAACTTTAAGCATGAAACTTTAAACTAATATCACATAATACATGGCATAGCAAGTGAGACTTTTAGCAAGCATAAATGAGTTTCTAACCCTAAATTCAAGTCTTGGCTGAAAACCTATAAAACATGAATCTAGATTTCCTTTAAGCAACTTTAAGCATGAAACTTTAAACTAATATCACATGATACATGGCATAGCAAGTGAGACTTTTAGAAAACATAAATAAGTTTCTAACCCTAATTTCATGTCTTGGCTGAAACCTATAAAGCATGAATCTAGGTTTCCTTTAAGCAACTTTAAGCATGAAGCTTTAAACTAATATCACATGATACATGGCATAGAAAGTGAGACTTTTAGCAAGCATAAATGAATTTCTAACCCTAATTTCAAGTCTTGGCTGAAAACCTATAAAACATGAATCTAGGTTTCCTTTAAGCAACTTTAAGCATGAAACTTTAAACTAATATCACATGATACATGGCATAGCAAGTGAGACTTTTAACAAACATAAATGAGTTTCTAACCCTAATTTCAAGTCTTGGCCGAAACCTATAAAGCATGAATCTAGGTTTCCTTTAAGCAACTTTAAGCATGAAGCTTTAAACTAATATCACATGATACATGGCATAGAAAGTGAGACTTTTAGCAAGCATAAATGAGTTTCTAACCCTAATTTCAAGTCTTGGCCGAAACCTATAAAGCATGAATCTAGGTTTCCTTTAAGCAACTTTAGGCATGAAACTTTAAATTAATATCACATGATACATGGCATAACATAGAAGAAAACATAAGCAAATCTAGTTGGAGTTAAAGTTCCCTAAGCCTTTTCATTTCCTTCTTGGCCGAAAATTACAAGAACCCAATCCTAGATTTTTAAGCAACATTAAAACATGGAGACATCAAACTAACATCACCTAATAGATTACCCATCATGAGGAATCATAATCAAGCATGGTTAAAGTTTTGAACTCTCTTCAAACCTTGTTTCATGTCTTGGCCGAAACTTACAAAAACCAAATCCTAGATTTTAAGCAACATTAAAACATGGACAAAAACACTCATAAACTACTTGTACTGCAGGTGAGAGAGATACTTACATCCTCTTGCTTGGTTTACTAAGAGAAGTACCCTTGATGGAGAAGAAGAAGAAGACTTTCGCTTCTAGAACTGCCTTTTGCTTGTTTTACTTGTAAGAAGGAGTATGTTTTAAGGACTTCTCTTTGTGAAGTTTTCCTAGGAAGAAATCTTTAGCTTGAATTCGGCAATGGGAGAGAAGAGGCTTAAGGTTTCGGTGGAGGAAGAGGAAGAAGGAGGAAGAAGAAAAAGAATAACTTTTCTTCCTCTTACTTCTATTTATTCTAAATGAAAAGAAGAAGAAAGAATGAACTTTTCTCTCCCTTACCTTTTTTTCCTATTTATTCTAAATAAAAGGAAGAAGGAAGAACACAACTTGTCATTCTCTTGCTTTCTCTCTTCATCCCTCACTTATTCTTGGTGAAAGAAGAAAAGTGTCCCCTTACCTTCCCTACCTTTAACCACAAATTCCATTTCCTTTCTAACAATACTTCCTCTTGGCCTATTGGTTATTCCATACCACTTAAAGTTTGCCACTTGTTAAGAGGTTCAAGGTTCTAACCTTGGCCATGTCTCTTTTTTTTTTTTTTTTTGAAGAAGGAACCCACATAGAACCCGTTCTAACCATGCAAAAATTTATATAAAATTGCTAGAGGTTTTATGGGTGTTACACGCACCAATCCCATATTACTATATGGACTCCTTCTTATCATGAGTGTGTTAATCTCCCTGTGTTTAAGATATCAAATGTCCACTTATTAAATGAGTTACTGACAACTCACTTAATTAATATCTAACTCCAAGAGTAGTACCACTCAACCTTATTGTCATGTCGGACTAAGTCCACCTGCAGGGTTTACATGACAATCCTTATGAGATCCTCTTGGGGACATCATCAACCTAGATTGCTAGGACACATTTTCTTCTATAATCAACACACACTATAAATAATATTATTTTTCAACTTATTGGGCCTCTTGATTTATCGAACTAAATCTCACCTACTGATAAATTAAAGAAATAAATACTAAATATATGTGCTTGTTATTATATCAGGATTAAGAGCACACACTTCCATAATAACAAAGGTCTTGTTCTTTTATGCAGTTAGTATAAAAAGAAACTACCTTAAATGGTTCTGCTCAATACACTCAGAGTGTACTAGTGTAATTTTATAGTCAAGATAAACTAATACCAAATTACACTACTGTTGGGACCGATATGCCCACTAGATGGGGGGTGAATAGCGTCTCATCGCGCGCTTGTGTTTGCGTCGTCTTGATATGCAACGGAAAATACAATACAAACACAAACACCGCAAACTCTAGGGATTTACTTGGTATCCACCTCAAAAAGAGGTGACTAGTCCAAGGATCCACACACTCACGCACCCTCCACTATGAAATCACTCCTTTATAGTAACTACCAAAGGCGGAGAAGCCTTACAAGCTCACAATACAACACAAATACAAAGAGAAGCAGATATAAGGGAAATTTTACAAGATTTGTACACCAAACCCTAACCCTAACTTCTTCTTTTTGTTGTAACTCGCCTCTTGACTTGGACGTGCCTCCAAGAACCTTCAAGAACTAGCGTTGCAAGCTTGGAGAAGATCACTGTGAATATCGAAGAAGAGTCACAGGAAAGAACGCAAAGTTCTGGCGAAGAAAACGCTCCGCCCAGGCTTTATACAATGCTCCCAATCGATCCAAATTAGTCCCAATCGATTGCCACGTCACATCTACACAATCCCAGTCATCCATTGCTTGTTTCCTGCTCAACGGTCACTACCCAATCGATAGACCAATCGATTGGGACCATCTGAATCGATCCACTGATCGATTCAAACCCATTATGTGCTCCGCGCAGGAGCTTCTCCTCCCCAATCGATCGATCGATCGATTGGTAAATCCCAATCGATTGACCGATCGATTGGGAAAGCTTCTGTTCTTGCGAGTAATGCTCCCAATCGATCGATCGATCGATTGGAGTCATCCCACACTCGCAGCACACTCCAATCGATCGACCGATCGATTGGACACTGGTTCAATCGATCGACCGATCGATTGGACACTGGTTCAATTGATCGACCGATCAATTGAACACCCTGAACTTGCCTCAAACTCAAGTTCAAGGTCCCAAACCCAACTCCTGGTCAACCATGACCTGTTGGGTATCCATGCCTAGCATTTGGCCAACACCTGACCGACCTCGAACTAGCCTTCTAGCCTCCTCCATCAACCTTACGTCCCTCGGATATCTCCCATCATTCACGCCTTGTCTTCAGGAGCTTCCTTCGGCCTCATCCTAGTTGTCAGATTATACACCACACTTGATCAACCTCGAACTAGCTTTCTAGCTTCCTCCATCAGCCTTGCGTCCCTCGGATATCTCCCATCCTTCACACCTTGCTTTCAGGAGCTTCCTTCGACCTCATCCTAATTATCGAGTTCTCTTTGCCAAGTCACACTAGGACTTACCTTGCCAAGACCACATGCTTGGACTTTCAACCTTTGCCAAGATCACACTTGGACTTTCCCAATTTCCTGGCTCCTCACCAGGACTTTCTCCCTTTTCCAAGATCACACTTGGACTTTTCAATTGCCTGATCTCACTTATCAGGACTTTCACCACCAAGTCTAGTCAACACTGACCTACTTGACTTCTCTCTTGCCTAACCTCCAGTTAGGACTTTCCCAGATGCCTAAACTCCAATTAAGACTTTCTCATTACCTAAACTCCAGTTAGGACTTCTCCACTGCCTAACCTCAAGTTAGGACTTCTCCACTGCCTAACCTCCAGTTAGGACTTCACCATTGCTTAACCTCTAGTTAGGACTTCACCACCGCCTAACCTCCAGTTAGGACTTCTCCATTGCCTAACCTCCAGTTAGGACTTTCAGACACTTAACCTTCAGTTAGGACTTACCCCGTCAAGTCTCCTGTCATCCCTGACCTACTTGACTTGTCTTCTTCTCAACCTAGTCAACCCTTTGACCATCTCCACAACCGGACGATTGCCCTAGCAATCTCCATATATTGTCAAACATCAAAACTCAAATCTCTACTCAAGCTTGACTCAACTCAAGCTTAGTCAAACTGGTCAAACTTGACCTAGGAAAATTGCCCCAATAATCTCCCCCTTTTTGATGTTTGACAATCCTTCTTAGTTAATACCTCTAAGTTAGGTTAAATCTCATAGCCTTAACTTCTTCTTTATCACAAGGCTAAATCCCATAGCCTTAATCTTTCCATGAAAAAGTATGAATGAAGGCCTAACTTAACCTTCAATTCTCCCCCTTGGTCACACATCAAAAATATAAAACAACTCTTCCCCATAAGAGTTAACCTCACAATGAAGATCACATACCCTTCATTGTCTCCAAAGCTCCCTCTTGAGCTCTACTTGACTCCACAATGCTCAACCTAGAGCATTCACCATTTGACCAATGAAAATTCCATTCATTGTATCCAATGCTCCCCCTTGAGCAGTAATCTTCTTATCAATGCTCATCTAAGAGCATTTTTCACTTTACCAATAAAGGTCCGATCCCCCTCATTGAACCCAATGCTCCCCCTTGAGCAAACATCTACTCCAAAATACTCATCCAAGAGCATTTAACATCCTAGCAATGAAGATAACCAACCTTCCATTGCTCTCCAATACTCAACCCTGAGTATTAATTCATCACGAAGGTTTAACCCACCTACCAAGGTCTTTGAATATATTTTTATGTTTTCAAAGAGTAACTCCCCTTAAAAATATGGTCAAACTTCTGTTATTGCATTAACAATGACTTGGGGTTCCTAAATAATTAGAAAAAACAAAACTCAAAGTTTTGAGGTTCAAAATTCAATAATGAAACTAACCTCAACCTAAACTTCACCTAAGTCGACATTAATCAAACCATGCTTGTTTTCATAATGAAAACTCCCCCTAAGTGTATACAAATGTATTCCAAAGGGTTAGGAATGGTTAATGACCCTTGAAAATCAAAACTTGAAGTTTTAAGTTTCCAAAATTCAGAATTGAAACTAAACCTTACCCTAAACTTCACTTTGGTTTCTTTTAACCAATCCATACTTGTTTTCATCATGAAAACTCCTCCTAAATATCTACAAATGTATTCCAATAGGTTTGGAATGGTTATTGGGACTCGAAGTGACTTGAAGTGCTGAAATCAAGCTTTTTAGGCCAAAATCAGACCTCCCAATCGATTGAAGTTGGGACTCAATCGATTGAAATCACTTCAATCGATCCATTGATCGATTCTGCAAGCTACTGCTTGTAGAAATACCCTTTGAATCGATCCACTGATCGATCCAGACTGTGTCAATCGATCGGCTGATCAATTCACTACCCTTCTATTCACAGGAATTGGCTTCCTAATCGATCGACTGATCGATTGAACCCAATCCAATCGATCGGCTGATCGATTGGGTTTCTAATTTCTTGAAATTCAATTTCAACGAACTTCAGAAACTCCCCAAAAATTCTACAAAAATCTAAAATTCATGAAAATTAATGTAGACACTACTTAGGGTATATACTATTAAGGAAAAATAGTTTTCTATGAAAATACTTTCTATTTTCAAAGATTTACACAAACTTTGAAACTTGTAAAAACTTTAGTGTTTTCTTCCAAGTTTGTGTTCAACTATTCAATGATAATTACTATCAAAAGATAGCCTTCATCAAGGCTTTCCAAAGTGCATTTAAAATTATTTTCAAAACCAATATCCAACCATATTCTTTGGGCTCAATGCACATAACTTGTACATTAGCTTTCCCAATGATTGAAAAACACACAACTATGTGTTTTGATGAACCTAAAACTCAACAAGATGCACTAAATCAACATCTTGAGTTTTGTTCACCATCCTAACATCTCACTTGTATCTAATGTGTACTAAAACACATACAAGTCACCTTATGATTCTTTGTGAGATGTAAATTTGGTTTTGTCCTAAACTAAAGGAGCATGCATATCTATCTAGGCATTATGAGACTTATGATCATCCACCTACGATGTCATTTTAGTAGAATCCCACTTGTTGGGATATTCGCCATTCATAATAAATGTCTTTGTCCTTAATCACAAGGAAATTAACTTAATGCATGATGCTACATGACATACATCAAAATAAGCAATTTTCAAAAGAAAAACATGCTATAACTACATGATGTGGCATGACATGATATTTTTATATTTTTCATAATAAACATGAATGCAACACATGATGTCATGACATATGAAGAGCAAGCAATCATGACATTTTAGCATAAATAAAATATACCTAGATAATCTATCTAAGTATTCTTAAACCTTAGCTAAGCCTTAAACTTAATCCTAGATTGCCTATGCCTTCCTTAAGAGAATGCCAAAACCAACTTAGCATTTCTTTTGCCTTTATTCTATTTGTGCCAATTGAAATTAAGACTTCAATACTCAAGTATTTGTTTGGCACATATTACTCCTTTTAAGGATTAAATGTTTAGATTGAGACTTAAATTTGCCCTTAATCCCTTAAGAACATACTAATATCTCAACTAGACAATTCCTTATCCTGTTTCCAAGTGTGCTAACTTACATTAGATGTGATTCCTCAAAGTTTGGCACAACTTACTCTTCCAAGAAGTAATTAATTTGATTAAGGTTTAAATTTTCCCTTAACCCTTTAAGAGAATACCACATTTCTAACTTGGTATTTCTTTTTATGTTTGTGCCAATTAAAATCAAAATCACTCTCAAACTTTGGCACACTTTACTCTTTATAAGAGTGACAACTTGGATTAAGGTTTACATTTCCCTTAATTCCATAAAAAAATGTCAAATTCCGATTTGACATTTCTTTTGCTTCTCTCAAGTGTGTCAATTTAAATTAAAATCAACTCCTCAAATATTTGACACATGTTACTCTTTCAAAGAGTAACACTAATAATCCATTTCATTTTCAAAGGTTAACAATAACCTTGAAAATACTCTCAAGTGTCAGCTTTACCAAGGTTGGGTGACCTACCCTTTCAATTGAAGTTGACACTCTCTAAACCCATCTAGGGTGTAGAGAATATGCTCCTAGGAACCCAAAACCTATTGGTGCTCCTTGGATGTTCTAGGTACTCACTAGGAATGACTTCCCTAGATACCTTTCTAAGGACCTTGCTAGGCTTCTTAGAAACCTTGGTCACTTCTACTAGGTCACTTCTAGGGATAACTTCCCTTGTAACCTTCTTTGTGACTTTGTTTGAGCTTTTTGGAGTCTTAGTCACCTTTACTAGGTCAACTTTAGGGATGACCTCCCTTGTGACCTTCTTTGTAGCTTGGTTATACTTCTTAGAAGTCTTAGTCACATTGGTCTTGCCAAAAGTATTTTTAGGGATTCCTTCCCTAGTCTCTTTGACTTGACCTCTAAACCTAGGATTGGTCACATAACTATATGGAACCTTATGAAAGGAGGTCACATCTGTTGGGATTTTCGGGCCGCAAAAATCACTTTTTGCATTGCGGAAATCCTGAAATCCCATGCCACTGGATCCGTGCGAAGATTAAAAGAACAAAAATTACGTGTACATGTTTTCTAACCTAGATCTACACTAGATCTACATGTTAAGGAGTTTATACCTTTGATGCAAAGCCCTTCGCTTATCCCACTCGTCCAAGGTTCGCCGGATCTCAAGGGTGTCAAGTGAACACCCCTCTATGTGTATCCACACGAACAAGAGGTGGAGAAAAACATCTAGAGTGTGCTAGCACTCTTGGATGTTTCGGCCAAGGAGGGGAGGGAGAGAAGAGAATGAAAGGAGGAAGAAGATGAAATTAAGGTTGCCTTGAATTAGCACACAAATGCACTAATTCCTCCTTTTTTAGTGGCCGACCACACAAGGAAGACCAAGAGTCATGGCTTTTGGTTTTCCCTCATGAGGTGGCACACACATGAGTAAGACTTGATGATGTGGAACATCATCATTGATTGACCCCATGCCATGTCACAAATGATGTGGCATTGGTCAAGTCAAACTTGACCTTTCATCTTCCTTCTCAAGTCAAGTCAAACTTGACCACTTCTCTCCCATGGTTGATCAAATCTAACCATTTAATTCAACGCAATTTAATTTAATGAATCTACATTCATTGAATTAAATTGACTCAATGAATCATAATCTAATTAGACTCATTGGACACATGAATTAAATTGAGTCCAACTCAATTAGTCTAATTTGGATTACTCTTAATCCAATATGGTTCATCACATGAACCTAATCCTCTTGGTCCATCATATGAACCTATTCTCCATCAATTGTCCTTTGTGTGTGACCCTATAGGTTCTTATAACGTTGGCAATGCTCCTAAACTCATTTAGAAGCATAAGTAATGAGCGGTATCTATCAACACATCATTACTACCCAAGTTATAAGAATGTTGAGATCCAACATCACCTTATGACTACTAACTGTGACTCTTCACAATATTGACAAGTGTCCTTCTATCCTTGACACCTAGATTGATAAATGTGAGGCATAGACCGTGTCATCATCTAATCAATCTAAATCTTGAACTCCAAGTAGACTCACTCAATCAAATGAGCTCAATATCTCATATTGACTCATTTGGGCATGGCCATGCACTTCGTGGTCTCACTCTATCAAGAATATCGATGTCGCTCCCGTCATATAGGAGGGATAGATCCCATCTACATCACTCACATCCCTCTGCATAATTCGTTACATACCCAGTAATCGCCTTTATAGTCCACCCAGTTACGGGTGACGTATGACGAAGCCAAAGTATGTAACTCCTTATGTAGGGATCCATGGTGACTTCAGGTCCAAGGACTAGTAGTCATACTAATAGCCACATGAGAAAGTATATGACACTCATATAACGATCCATGATACTTTCTCATGGTGGGTCATTCAGTATACATTCTCCAATACATACTCATGTGTCAACTTGATATCTCTATATCCATGACTTGTGAGATCAAGTCATCAAGTTGACCTACATGCTAGTCTCATCGCATTAACATTGTCCCTGAATGTTAATATTTGACTAGGAATGATTATGAGTAGTATTCCCTATATCATCTCACTATCGATTCAATCAATCGATTGATATAGGTAAGAACCTTCTACTCAAGGACACTATTATACTTAGTTATTTGGCACCAATACAAGTAATTATAATAACCAAAATAAATGCCTTTATATATACATAGTAATATGATAAAATACAAAAAAAATATGTCAATAAGAAGAATTTTAATAAATCTACTGAACAACACGGAAATATGCTTATGAATGAGAATCCAGATTATTATGATCTCCTTGTTCCTGAAAATATTCTATCTCCTAGACGTCGTAGAGAATTGAGAATTCTAATTTGTTTCAACTCTCCTAATTGGGATGTTGTGAATAGAAATCAAATATTTTACAATGAAAATAATATAAGAAACTCCACACAATTTTTGAATGAAGACAAAGGTTTTAATCTTAATATAGATTCAAATATAAAATATAAGTTGTTTCTTTGGCCCAATTACCGATTAGAAGATTTAGCTTGTATGAATCGCTATTGGTTTGATACCAATAATGGTAGTAATTTTAGTATGTCAAGGATACACATGTATACAATGAGTCCATGCAACAATCATCATATGATTGGTTCTAGGGCTCTAACTAACAACATTCTCCTTAGCCTTAGGTTTGTATCCCAAACCTCTATGGCCATTGAATGGCTCTTGCCTAGTTCTCCCTAGTTTTTGCTTATTTTGACCCTTAAAAATATTTTCCATTCTTTCTAGGGTCCTTTCTAAATTATCAAGTCTTGACCTTAAGACTTGGTTTTCTCTTATCAAATCCCTAGATTTCAGTTTCTCATTGAAACCTTGAGCATTTCTATTTTGGGACTTATATCTAAAGTCCTTAGAGTTATTTCCTAAGTAATTACCTACCATCCTAACCTTAGGCATGGTAGTTCTAGCATGAGGAGGTATATATTTATCCCTAGTTTGACCATGCTTTCTATTTTCATTGTAAATAGAATTTGAATGATTTATCTTATAACTAGCATGCTTTTTACCATTATTAGGAGGAATTGCACTGTTAAATATTACCTTGGATTTGCTCTTCCAAGCTCCCCCTTGATTTGTGCTTCCTCTTATCACTTTGGTTGTCTTCTTCCTTTTAGGATATTGACTTCTATAATGTCCTCTTTGATTGCACAAGAAACACACAATATATTCCTTGCTCTTCTTTGTAGTGGGAATTATCTCTTTAGGCTTCTCCTTGCCCTTGGATACTACTTGGCTCTTCTTCTTGGCCAATTTTGGACATTTACTCTTGTAGTGCCCATGCTCCCTACACTCAAAGAAAATGATATGGTTTTTATTATTTTCAATTGAAATTTCTATACCTTTGCTTGTATGGATGATGCTCGATTCTCCATTTGATGTAGCTTGAGTTGTGGAGGTAGCATCATCTTCCAATTCTTCTTCTCTACTTGGAGGTGTGGGTGCTTCCACCTCTTCAACTCTCGAGGTTGTGGATGCTTCCACCTCTTCCTCTCTTGAAGATGTAGAGGATCTCTCATCTTCTTCATTCTCCTCCTCTTCCTTCTTCTCCTCGAATGTTGACCTTGCGTCAACATCGGATTGGTCCTTCTCTTCTTGGACCAATGAGCCCTTCTCCTTGGGCTCTTCCACTCCTTGGACTTGTGTAGGGTCTTCATGATAGGCAATAATCTTTTTCTAAAGATCACTTGCATTTGTGGTTTCACCTACACTCAACAAAATATTAGAAGGTAGTAAATTATGCAAAATTCTCGTTACCTCCTTGTCCACCTCCGATTGCTCTCGTTGCTCTTCGGTCCAATGCCGAGGTCAGAGGCGTTTACCCTTCTTGCCCGTAGGAGCTTTAAATGGGTCACTCAAGAAAACCCATTGGTTCCAATCCATTAGGAACCATGTCTCTAGCCGATTCCTCCAAAAGGCGAAGTCTTCCTTGTCGTATGGCGAAGGAATCCGGATGTCCCATCCAAGTGGACCTCCCAAATCCATCTTCTTCTTCCTCTAGCTTCTTGCTCTCTTGGCGGTTAGTCCGTAGAAGAGCGACCTCGCTCTGATACTAATTGTTGGGACCGATATGCCCGCTAGAGGGGGGTGAATAGCGACTTGTTGCGCGCTTGTGCTTGCTTCATCTTGATATGCAGTGAAATATACAATACAAACACAAACACCGCTAACTCTAGGGATTTACTTGGTATCCACCTCAAAAAGAGGTGACTAGTCCAAGGATCCACACACTCACGCACCCTCCACTATTAAATCACTCCTTTACAGTAACTACCGAAGGCAGAGAAGTCTTACAAGCTCACAATACAACACAAATACAAAGAGAAGCAGATACAAGGGAAATTTTACAAGATTTGTACACCAAACCCTAACCCTAGCTTCTTCTTCTTTTTGTAACTCACCTCTTGACTTGGACGTGCCTCTAAGAACCTTCAAGAATTGGTGTTGCAAGCTTGGAGAAGATCGCTGTGAATGTCGTAGAAGAGTCCCAGGAAAGAACACAAAGTTCTGGCGAAGAAAACGCTCCGCCCAGACTTTATACAGTGCTCCCAATCGATTCAAATTAGTCCCAATCGATTGCCACGTCACATCTGTACAATCCCAGCCATCCATTTCTCATTTCCTGCTCAACGGTCACTTCCCAATCGATCGACTGATCGATTGGGACCATCTGAATCAATCGACCGATCGATTCAAGCCCATTCTGTGCTCTCGCGTCCGCGCGAGAGCTTCTCCTCCCCAATCGATTGACCGATCAATTGGTAGATCCCAATCGATTGACCGATCAATTGGGAAAGCTTTTATGCTTGCGAGTAATGCTCCCAATCGATCGGTCGATCGATTGGAGTCATCCCACACTCGCAGCACACTCAAATCGATCGACCGATCAATTGGACACTGGTTCAATCGATCGACCGATCGATTGGACACTGGTTCAATTGATTGACCGATCAATTGAACACCCTAAACTTGCCTCAAACTCAAGTTCAAGGTCCCAAACCCAACTCCTGGTCAACCATGACCTGTTGGGTATCCATGCCTAGCATTTGGCCAATACCCGACCGACCTCGAACTAGCCTTCTAGCCTCCTCCATCAGCCTTACGTCCCTCGGATATCTCCCATCCTTCATGCCTTGTCTTCAGGAGCTTCCTTCGGCCTCATCCTAGTTGTCGGATTATACACCACACTCGATCAACCTCGAACTAGCCTTCTAGCCTCCTCCATCAGCCTTGTGTCCCTCGGATATCTCCCATCTTTCACGCCTTGCCTTCAGGAGCTTCCTTCGGCCTCATCCTAGTTATCGAGTTCTCCTTGCCAAGTCACACTAAGACTTACCTTGCCAAGACCACATGCTTGGACTTTCAACCTTTGCCAAGATCACACTTGGACTTTTCCAATTTCCTGGCTCCTCACCAGGACTTTCTCCCTTTTCCAAGATCACACTTGGACTTTTCAATTGTCTGATCTCACTTATCAGGACTTTCACAACCAAGTCTAGTCAACACTGACCTACTTGACTTCTCTCTTGCCTAACCTCCAGTTAGGACTTTCCCAGATGCCTAAACTCCAGTTAGGACTTTCCCATTACCTAAACTCCAGTTAGGACTTCTCCACTGCCTAACCTCAAGTTAGGACTTCTCCACTGCCTAACCTCCAGTTAGGACTTCACCATTGCTTAACCTCTAGTTAGGACTTCACCATTGCCTAATCTCCAATTAGGACTTCACCACTGCCTAACCTCCAGTTAGGACTTCTCCACTGTCTAACCTCCAGTTAGGACTTCCAGACACCTAACCTCCAGTTAGGTCTTACCCAGTCAAGTCTCCTGTCATCCCTGACCTACTTGACTTGTCTTCTTCTCAACCTGGTCAACCCTTTGACCATCTCCACAACTGGACAATTGCCCTAACAATCTCCATATATTGTCAAAAATCAAAACTCAAATCTCGACTCAAGCTTGACTCAACTCAAGCTTAGTCAAACTTGACTTAGGAAAATTGCCCCAATAACTATGACTTATTCCAATGGTTTGTTCCTATCCATCTTAGTCATGAGCTACTATTTATAATTTATAAGGAATAGATAACATGATCTTCTGTGTGTGACACCACACACCATGTTATCTACAATATAAATTAATTGAACAACTACACTTAGCATATAAATGTAGACATTTGACCAATGTAATTCTTTATTTCAAAATAAATGTTTACAAAAAGCTAGGCTTTTAGTATACATTCTAACAGCACAGACCATTGGGATTGCTCCAAAAGCTTCTTGGACTTTTTCTTCGGAAGTTGAGCATCTCTCAACTTTGGAGTCCTCTTTCTCTTAATTTTGATCCAATGAGTTACCCTCTTTGGATCCTTCTTGATTTGGTGTAGTGGAGGGGATCTCATGGATCTTTGACAACTTGCTCCAAATCTCCTTGGCATCTTTAAATTCTCCCACTTGCTTCAAGATATTGCTAGGCAATAGATTGACTAATAGCTTGGTCACTTTATCATTGGCCTCATATCTTTGGATTTGCTCTTGGCTCCACTTGCTCCTCTTTAGGTATGTAAATGAACCAAGCCGCTCGTGAGCTATTCGAAGCTCGATTCGATAAAAGCTCATTTGAGTTCGTTTAATGAGGCTCGTTAAGATAAACAAACCAAGCTCAAGCTTCACAATATTCAGCTCGTTAGCTCGTGAACATGTTCGTTAAGCTCATAAATCAATTTTTAAATAAAAATAATAATAGTTTTGATATTAAATTTATAGATTTTACACTCTACTTATGAAAAACATAGACAAATATATTAAATTTATTTATTATAATAAAATCATAAATTTTAACAAGAATATTATAATTTTTTTAAAATATATAATTTAGTTTTTAATGAATATTTAAATTTATAATTTATATTTATTAAGCTCGTTTAGGCTCAATAAAAGCTCGAATAAGCTCGTGAGCCATGAATATATTCGTTAAATAAAGCTCGAGCTCGGCTCGATTATAAACGAGCCAAACTCAAACATCAAAGAGTTCGGCTCGGCTCGATTACTCCCCTACTCCTCTTGAGAATTTTGCCCTTTGAATCTTTTGGAGCTTCAAAGCCTTCCATTAGAGCAAATCATTGCTCTATCTCCATCATGAGGAAATTTTTTATCCTTGATTTCTAATAATCGAAGCTCATTGATATGAATGGTGGAGGGACCCTCGTGTCGAATCCAAGTCCATCTTGGAATTCCATTTGAAGTTGAACCTTTGATGAAGTCTTCGACTTGTTGAAATTTACTTCAACTTCTTCTCCCTCTAGCTCGTTGCCTCTTCTGGTGATGACTCCGGTGAAGAGAGACCTCACTCTGATACTACTTATTAGGGTTGATTTGTAGCTAGAGGAGGGGGGAATAGCTCATCGTGCTTCGTTGTCTTGCTTCGTGATAATGATATGCAGCGGAATGAACTTAAAGCAACACTTACAATACTAACACAAGGATTTACTTAATATCGACCTTAAGAAGAGGTGACTAATCCAAGGATCCACACATGACGCTCACTCCACTAATAAAACTCTCCTTCTCGGTAACTACTGGAGGTGGAGAAATCTCGTACAAGACTCACACAATAAGATACAACTCACGCAAGAAGAAAATACAAGAATGAAAATGAAAAACCCTCTTCTTGCTTGACATTGTTGATGAGAATGCCTCTAGACCAGCTAGAGAGTGCAACAACACTTGTCTTCCCCACTCGAAATCTGGCGAACAGTAGAAGTGAAAAATCGTGTAAGCTCTGCTCAGAAGAAAGCTCGCCACGAGCTTTATACTATGCGCTCCTAGGGCTCCCAATTGATTGGGCTTGCTCCCAATCGATTGCCACGTCAGATCGCAACAATCTCAGCCATCCAAAACCTGTATCCAGCGCAACAGTCGTTTCTCAATCGATCGCCCGATCGATTGGGGAGGCTTGAATTGATCAGCTGATCGATTCAGCTTTCCTCGCATCCACGCGCGAGAAACAACCTCCAATTGATCGCCTGATCGATTGAAGGTGCCCAATCGATCGACTGATCGATTGGGACTCATTCTGTGCTCGTGGCATTTCTTCCCAATCGATCTCTCGATCGATTGGGTGTTGTTTGCCACAACATTGTGCCAATCGATCGGCTGATCGATTGAACCACTGTTCAATCGATTGGCCTCCCCTTGACATGCTTAAACTAAGTCTAGTGCCCCCATATCCAACATTCGGTCAACCGTGACCTGTTGGAACTCCTCATGCCTAGCATTCGGTCAACCTTGATTTGTTGGGATTTCTTCACCAAGTGTCTGGTCAATCATTTGACCCACTTGGACTTTTCTCCTTATGCTAAGTGTTCGATCAATCTTGACCCACTTGGACTTACCGTCTCGTGCTAAGTGTCCAGTCCTCCATGACCCACTTGGACCTCCACCAGATGTTCGGTCACCCTTGACCCATCTGGATTTCCTCGTGCCAAGTATCTGGTCAATCCTTTGACCTACTTGGGTTTCCTAACACTAGGTGTCCGGTCAACCTTGACCCACCTGGATCTCTACGTGTCTGGCTTCACTCACTAGATCTTTCCTTCTGCCTAACTTCACTCACTAAGGCTTTCTATCTATCTGGCTTCACTCACCAGGACTTTCACCTAGCTTCACTCACTAGTATTTTCACCTGGCTTCACTCACCAGGACTTTCACCTGCCTAGTTTCACTCACTGGGTCTTTCACCTGGCTTCACTCACCAGGATTTTTCAACTGCCTAACTTCACTCACTAGGTCTTTCACCTGGCTTCACTCACCAGGATTTTTCTACTGCCCGACTTCACTCACCAGGACTTTCACCTACCTAGCTTCACTCATTAGGTTTTTCACCTAGCTTCACTCACCAGGATTTTCTCACTGTCCAACCTCCAGTTAGGACTTTCCTAGTCAAGTATCCGTTCAACCTTGACCTACTTGACCCACCTAGATCTCCACGTGTCTGGCTTCACTCACTAGGTCTTTCCTTCTGCCTAGCTTCACTCACTAGGGATTTCTATCTGTCTGGCTTCAATCACCAGGACTTTCACCTAACTTCACTCACTAGGTCTTTCCTTCTGCCTAGCTTCACTCATTAGGGTTTTTCATCTGCCTGGCTTCACTCACCAGGACTTTCACCTAGCTTCACTCACTAGGGTTTTCACATGGCTTCACTCACCGAGACTTTTACCTGCCTAGTTTCACTCACTAGGTCTTTCACCTGGCTTCACTCACTAGGATTTTCCAACTGTCTAGCTTCACTTACTAGGTATTTCACCTGGCTTCACTCACCAGGATTTTCCTACTGCCCGGCTTCAGTCACCGGGACTTTCACCTGCCTAGCTTCACTCACTAGGTTTTCACCTGGTTTCACTCAAGTATCCGGTAAACCTTGACCTACTTGACTCTTCTTCAAATCAAACTGGTCAGTCCTTGACCAAAGGGGAATTATATCAACAATCTCTTCAATCGGACGATTGCATCTGCAATCTCCATGTATTGTCAAACATCGAAACTCAAACATCAAAACTTAAGCTTGAGCCAACTTAAGCTTAGTCAACTTGGTCAACCTTACCCAAGAAATATTGCACCAACAATCATCATGAAAAGCTTTATTTCTACATTTGGAATGATTAGACGGACAACGTAATGTGGCACCATCCATACATTCTGGATGACTATTTGTAAAGTTCACAAACTCTTCAATTCTAGCAAAATATTCATTTGGATAAATCTATTTTTTAATCTATTATATATCCAATCTTTGTTTATGTACATTACATCCTAATAAACATAAGATTGATTACTTAGTAATTATGCAATTAATACAATAGAGGTACCACACACACATTTCATGTATTCACAAACCATACCATGAATATAAAAAATTAAGTATATAATTAAGAAGTAGACTTTTCAAAGCAATGATACTAGGTTAATATTCGACAACTTGCTAAACTAGGTTAAAATCAACCAGAATAGAATTCTACAATCTAGAAGTTATAAATTCTTGGCCGCGAGCTCAAGGGCGGCCAAGAGGGCAGGCCAATCTAGCGACAACGAGTGCTAGCTTGCGGCAGCGAGTCATGAGTCAGGCCAAGCTTGCTGCCACGATCTCAAGGCCGACCAAAGTCGTTGTCACAAGCTTAGGGCCGACCAAGCTCCCTGCCACAACCTTGGGGTCGGCCAAGCACTTTGCTGCAAGGTCTAGGCGCGCGAAGGTCGCCGCCATGAGCTCGAGGCCAACCAAGTCGTCACCACAAGGTTGCAGCCAACCAAGATTGCCACCATTAGTGTTTAACTGGTAAAACGGAGGAGAGGGAAAGAGAATATTGTACCGATAGGAGGTAAGGTCACCAGAGGAGAGGACATCGGAGGAGCGGTTTCATGGACATGGTGTAGAGGCTGAGAAAACACGCCTTGCCCTAAATTGCGATATTAGCGACAGAACTATTAGTTTCATCTCTAATTAGAGATAGAACTATTAGTTCCATCTCTAAATTGTGACGGAACTAATAGTTCCATCGCTAATATCCTGATTTAGGGCGCAAGGTGTGTTTTCTCGGCCTCTCCACATATCTAATTAGCGACGGGATATTAATTCTGTATCTAATTAGAGACAAAAACAAATATTTCGTCTATAGTTAAAGAAGGAATTAAAATATCCGTCTCTATTTAAAGACGGATAATTTATTAACGTCACTAAAATTTACTGATTAAAACATTTTGTTGTTATAAACGACCAAAATAGACACGGAAATATAGTTCCGTTTCTAACTAGGGATGGAAATATAATTCCATCGCTATATTAGAGACGAAACTATATTTTCGTCTTTAATTCTGTCGTTAAATGACAAATTTTTTTGTTGTGTTATTTGCGAGTGGCTCCCTGATAGCCACCTCAGCTTCACTTGGAACGTCATCTTGTCTTGACTTTGACTACTATATTATATAATATCTAAATTCGTTCGTAACAGCCCGTATCAACTTAATAGAAGCTCTTCGAACTTTGACATTTCTCAAATTTTGTGTTCCTCAAATTTGGTGTTTAGTGTTTGGGATTGAGACAGAGAAGTTTACATTCATGCATGTCATGTCGTCGCAAGCACTTCATGCTATTGTGTGGCAAAAGGTGATTCGTTTGTCCCAGTATTCCTATTAATTCGTACCTAGGTAAATACGGAGGAGATAAATCATGGATGATTACTAATTATTAGTACAGATAATCAAAGTATAAGGAAAGATATACTCAAATGTACCCAATTTTAATTCCAAAATTTTTATGATAACATCCTATGCCTTAATCAATGTAGAACAAGTACTTAGCTTCATGCCATTGTGGTGCAACAGCAGTTGGGGTGCCAGATCAGGAAGGTCTAATTAAAATGAGAGGTTATTATTTGTGATAATCATGCATGCTTTTGATGGTTGCAAAGCCATGAATAAAGGTTTAGAAAATGATGAAAAGTGCCAAAGTTATTAATCTCGTGCCACTGAAATGCTACAGACGTAAAATGAATGATGGCAGTTGCCCCGAGTAATGGTAGAATTAGGACGGTAAATAAATTATATATTTATAAATAAATTTTATATTTAAGTTTGGTCGTTTAATATATATAAAATTAATTAAATGAAAATTTTTAAATAATTTTAAATTAAATAAAAATATTTAAATATATGTTTTTATTTTATTAATATCATGAATATATTCATGAATATATTAATTAATAATATTTATTAATAAAAATTTTATCAATATACTAAATAAATAAAAATAAAATTTTAAATAAATAAATAAATAAATAAATAAATTTATATTATCAAACTAAATAACAAATTAAACAAGTTTAAAATATAAAAATTTCAAACAATCAAATAAATTTTAATTGAGAGTTTGATAATATTTAAATGAACTAATTTCAAATTAAATTTGAACTAAATTCAAATTTATAAAAAATAATCAATCAAGATAATTTTGAATAATTATTTCAACGACTAATTCATTTTAAGTTTAACTTGACTTGAATCATTTATCGTCCTGGGTGTGACAGCAGGATGCATGCCTTCTTAATTTCTCATATATATAAAGATCGAATTTCAATTTCAACAAATTAACAAATAAATTTTTCTGAATGAATATCCTAATCTGTGAAAAATATTGGTAGGACCGTATTAATCCACATAATGAGATAAATTTTGCTAACTAATAATAAAATAAAATAAAATAAATTAATTAATGATGGTAGTTCTTTCATATTGCTCTAAAAATTTCTGCATAACTTTTATTTTCCTCCGTCATTATAATGTTGCAAGTCATCAAGAAAGTATCTCTGAGTTAAATCCCTGCACTGTTCGAGTCGCTTTTTGTGCCCCCATACAGTGTCTTTGGTACTATGATAAAATCATGAACGTCAATAATTGTAAGTGGCAAAAGGCGAAACCCTCGCCCTCAGGGCCCCCGCCGCACCCTGCCCAGGGTCATCACGAGGGAGGTAAATCACGGTAGCTCGGTGGCAAGTACGCAGTGGGCCGAGACTTTTTGCACAGGGATAGGGAATAAATCCCCGTTGCCCTGCGGACTCGAACCCATGTTCTCAGTGGCAAACTTCCACGTCTTTACCAGCCGAGATAACCCCGTGGGGCACGTCAATAATTGTAAGTGCTGAAAGGGAAAGTGGTACATGTACAGGTTTAACGAATGTTTAAAAAAGTGAGAAAGAGATAAACATCCTTGTACCATCCAGTGTCTTTGCATCAATTACAGGTGACAATGACAAGATTCAGAAGCCATCGATACAAGTCCATGCTTTTGTGTTTAATGAATGAATGCTTTTGTCTATTTGCAGCAGCAATGATTTGTGGCTAGCTCTCAGTTCTTGTCATTAAGGGATTGGAATCATCTGTATTATGCATTGTTTACTGGTAGATTTATGACCGACACCTCGCTCATCTGTCTCTGTGACAGGTGCCAACTAGGTTTTAGTTTTGAATTCATCGAGTCACCCTTCCTGTTCATCCATTGTTCAACACTGTTCATTTGAGCATCTACCTGTTTCATAAAAAGTTGTACACCAACTCGCAGGTGAGGTTGACTAGGGTCCTAACGTAACGTGTGGTAAAAGATGATTCGTTCGTCCCTAATGTCTCCGTCAATTCATCTTTAGGTCAACACGGAGGAGGTAATCATGGGTGGCCACTAGCCATTAGTGCAAATGACCAAGATATAAAGAAAATCATGTTCAATCACACTAAATTTCGATCCTAAAATCTTATGTGAATCATCACATCACCCCGAAAGAACAGGTCCTAGCGTCAACGTGAACCTAAGCAGCACGTTAATCAGGTACTCAGTTTTTAAAATCTACAGTTGCTATCATTTTGCCAGCAGCTTTACAGCCATTGTTACTTCGGCAATTTACCAAAACGCGTACTACGGTTAATGTATTTATCAAAAAACGCATCACAGTTTTGTATTTACCAAAAGGCGGAGTTTACCAAAATCAATCCCCAGATTACCCCTCTGGCTAACCTAGCAACCGCCTTTTTCAAACACATTTTTCCAAGCATCCAAGCCGAAAGTAGAATAGAAAAATAATTTGTGGTTCGGATACACGTCTTCTCACCGTCTCTCTCCCTTCGTCCCTCTGTGTGGTGTTATAAACTTGAAAGAAAAAAAAAATATGAACCCTGCGCTTGCCATTACTGCTCGTGGTGGTTGGCGATTGCAATAGACCAGTTAGATTTATGGCATAATTGCGTAAGAGTTGCTAGAGGAGACCAAAGACAAATTAAGTTAAGAAGGTCAGCCGAGAAGGACAAACTTCTTGCAAGAGGGAAATGAGTAGAAGCACACATTTAAAGATTTAGACATGTATGTATGGATTTTTTTACTGTAAAATAGGGTAGTGAAGGTAAATAAAAAGTACACCATTTGTCTGTGAAGGGTGGCAGCAAAAAGTGGTATTGTGGTTAATTTTGATTGTGTGGGGAATAATATTCAATAACACCTGAATTATGATGTAATAGAAGACTTAATCGATTTAATTCATGTTAGTTTTTGACGTTGATAGTTAAGTTTGGCTAGGGTTTAGTCAGTGGTGGTCCTAGTTTACAAGAAGTATCTGCTTCAAAAGTGGCTTGATATCTATGAGATCATGCCCAACGTGGGCCTGATATCATAGATATCAGGCCCAACGTGGGCCTGATATCTATGATATCAGGCTCACGTAGAGCCTGATATCGATAATGTGTTATGTGGTTAAAACTTTGCTTTTACATCAGATCGTTCCTAGTTTGAGCAAAATTACAATTTAACTACAAAAAATGATTATGTAGTTGCAAATTTACTAAAATAGTTTTTTAATTTATTTATCAGGGATGATCATATAACTAACGAAATTCTATATGAGATATGGAATACTCTTGATGCAACTTCTAGCATTGGACATGCAGATAATGTAGGAGAAGTATCCAGAACAAATATTCCATCATCTTCACAGTATACTTGTGTGCATAACACAAATAGAAATACGAGCAGTAATTTCACATTTGATCTAAATGAAGAAGCTAGTATTCAAGAAGATGAGGTTCTGAACCCGTGTGCAACACTTGTTGATTACTATGAGCCTAGTTGGAGTGAGGAGGAAGGGTATTATAACCGAAATGGAGAGGAAATGCAATGCAATACAAATGTACAAGAATTCTTTGCCGATGATATGCAGATTGAACAATATGAAATATCTCAAGAGCAGTATAGTGACTTAGAGGAGGAGTTCCCAATAGCTGATGATCCATATATTCTAAATTCTCGATTGCTCCAAAGGCCAATTGAAGAGGCAACAGATCAGCATGAATTTTTTGTAGGATAGATATTTCAGTCTCGACAAGAGTTCAAGAATCAACTTGTGAAGCATGCCATGGTTAAACATATGAGATATAACCCAGTTGACACTCGGAAAAATAAAGTAAAAGCTGTCTGCTTCAATCAACCGTGTAAGTGGAGAGTAGTTGCCAGGGGGGATGTCGAGTTCATTGTTACGAAATATATAAAGGAACACCAATGTAGCACCATTAGGGAAAGTGCTGATCATCAAGCATGCTCTTCATCCTTTGTAGCTTCTTTTGTTGAAGAGCAATTTCTTGCTAATGAACAATACAAACCAAGTATGATTATAACAGATATAAAAGCTATGTTTGGAGTGACCATATCATACAGAAAAGCATACATAGCTCGAGAGAAAGCAATGAAGAAAGTTATTGGAGATTATGACCAAGCATATAGAGATCTTCCACTATATCTGTGTGAGTTAAGAGTCAGGGATCCTGAAACCTATGTGGCACTACACAGGAATGGGGATAATCAGTTCCAACGATGTTTTTGGGGTTTTGGAGTTTGTAGAAGAGTATTCAGGTCTTATCTTCGCAAATTGATTGGAATTAATATCACACACCTAAGAGGCAAATATCTGGGTGTGTTGTTGATGGCTACAGAAATTGATGCTAATGGCAATGTCCTCCCAGTAGCCTGTGGAATTGCTGAAGTTGAATGTGGGTCTGCATGGGAGTGGTTTTTGGAGCATACGAAGAGATTCTTTGATGTTGATCCAGAGTCAATGAGCATAGTATCAGATAGACATAGCGGCATTATATCGATAGTTAGGAAAGTATACCCTACCGCCCATCATGTTTTCTATTGCCACCACATGTCTTGTAATATGGTAACAGATACTGACAGTAGGTCAGGTTTAGGCATGTTTTGGGTAGCAGCTTGAGCAAACACAACACTCTAATATGATCTCATAATGCACTCCATGCTTGAAAAACATCCAAATGCTCATGCTCATAAGTGGCTTTAGAACATTAACCCTAAAAGATGGGCTAATGCACACTTTAGTGGCAGAAGGTACACAATGCTAACCACCAATTGTGTAGAGAGTTTAAATGCTTTGTTCAAGGAGATATGTGAACTTCCCATAAACAAGTTAATTGATAATACTAGAAGAAAGATAGCTCAATGGTTTTTTAACCGTAGGGAGGAAGTCTTGAAATGGTATGTTGTGTTGACACCTCATGCTACCAAAGAAATGGAATCAAGGAGGGAGAAAGCTAGACGATATAAAGTCCACCCCTACTCTCAATCCGAAATGGAAGTAGAGACATGGGGTGCTTCATATATTGTTGATTTGGAGAGGAAATATTGTAACTGTGGGGAGTTTCAAATTTCAGGATTGCCTTGCTCACATGCAAATGCCGTCATAATTCACCGGAACATGGATACACTCCCATATTGTGAGCATTACTTTCATTCACATAATTGGAAAACGATATACATGGATCGTATTTACCCCTGTCGAAGCAAAGAATTTTGGCCTAGGGGTGTCAACAACATTATAGCGCTATGTCCCCGTAGCCTTGTGCAGCCTGGTAGGCGAAAGAAGGCAAGGATCGAGTCAAAACATAATGGGAAGGTAAAAATCAAATGCAGCAGGTGCAAACAACTGGGCCATAATCGGAGGACCTGTAGAATGCCGCCAGCCCCTGGATCTTGACTGAATTGTAAATTGGAGGAGTTGAGGCATATGTTTTGTATGAAGTACATAAATAGGTTTGTAAGACAAACAATTGTTAAAAGTGATGTTTCTGTTATATACGTTTATGGAGTATTTAGTTTGTGTTACAGTTTTATGGTAGGTATGAGAAGTGTAAACCATCACTTGCAAGGCAGAAATAATACTTCACACCATATCTCCATTGTGTCAAATAAAAATGCGATACATTTCAATTCAACAGGAAGGGGTTCGTAATTTCAAAGTCACATTAATATGTAGTGAAATATAGATGTGTTAAAACATGCACAAAGGGAGTGTAGTAATCCATTCCATAGGGTAGAAAAGAAAAGGTGTGCACTGTTCCGTGCCAACTGGCACGGAGCCATACTTCGTAATCCATGGTGTATAAATTATGTTTGACAGCAAAAATATCATCTCCCCACCATGACCTTCACAGGGGACTTGATTTCATGAAAATCCAAGTAGGGGAGGGCCATCAGTGGGTTTTTGGTCAAAACCCACTGATGGACCTAGACACATCGGATTGGACCCATTTCAGCGCTAGTGGTATTCTGGAGTTGCAAGGACTCAGAATCTGGTGGCAAATAAATGTTTAAATATTTATAGGTGCTGGGAAAAATTTAAAATACAATCAGCCTCCGTTGGGTCTGATATGCTTGGATATCAAGCCCAACGTGGGCCTGATATGAGTGCATATCAGGCCCAACGTGGGCCTGATATCCAAGCATATCAGGCCCAAAGTGGCCTTGGCACTTATAAATGGCAACTGGCACGGAGCCATACTTCGTAATCCATGGTGTATAAATTATGTTTGACACCATAAATACCATCTCCCCACTAAGATCTTCACAGGGGACTTGATTTCATGAAAATCCAAGTAGGGGAGGGCCATCAGTGGGTTTTGGTCAAAACCCACTGATGGACCTAAGCACATCGGATTTGACCCATTTCAGCTCTAGTGGTATTCTGGAGTTGCAAGGACTCAGAATTTGGTGACAAATCATTATTTAAATATTTATAGGCGCTGGGAAAAATTTAAAATGCAATCAGCCTCTGTTGGGCCTGATATGCTTGGATATCAGGCCCAACTTGGGCCTGATATGCTTCGATATCAGGCCCAACGTGGGCCTGATATCCAAGCATATCAGGCCCAAAGTGGCCTTGACACTTATAAATGGCAACTGGCACGGAGTCATACTTCGTAATCCATGGTGTATAAATTATGTTTGACACCATAAATACCATCTCCCCACCAAGACCTTCACAGGGGACTTGATTTCATGAAAATCCAAGTAGGGGAGGGCCATCAGTGGGTTTTGGTCAAAACCCACTGATGGACCTAGACACATCGGATTGGACGCATTTCAGCTCTAGTGGTATTCTGGAGTTTCAAAGACTCAGAATCTGGTGGCAAATCATTATTTAAATATTTATAGGTGCTGGGAAAAATTTAAAATACAATCAGCCTCCGTTGGGCCTGATATGCTTGAATATCAGGCCCAAAGTGGCATTGACACTTATAAATTGCAACTGGCACGCATGGCCGATGCTTCATAATCCATGGTGTATAAATTATGTTTGACACCATAAATATCATCTCCCCACCAAGACCTTCACAGGGGACTTGATTTCATGAAAATCCAAGTAGGGGAGGGCCATCAGTGGGTTTTGGTCAAAACCCATTGATGGACCTAGACACATCGGATTAGACCCATTTCAGCTCTAGTCGTATTCTGGAGTTTCAAAGACTCAGAATCTGGTGGCAAATCATTATTTAAATATTTATAGGTCCTGGGAAAAATTTAAAATGCAATCAGCCTCCGTTGGGCCTGATGTGAATATCATTTAATAAAGCAGTATTCTATCTCCCCCTAATATAAACTCCAAGCATTCTTACAGGGGCCTGATCAAAATAATAAAATAACATCAATTTTAATAGTCACCTTCCATAGGGTAGAAAAGAAAAGGTGTGCACTGTTCCGTGCCAACTGGCACGGAGCCATACTTCGTAATCCATGGTGTATAAATTATGTTTGACACCATAATTATCATCTCCCCCCCATGACCTTCACAGGGGACTTGATTTCATGAAAATTCAAGTAGGGGAGGGCCATCAGTGGGTTTTGGTCAAAACCCACTGATTGACCTAGAAACATCAGATTGGACCCATTTCAGCGCTAGTGGTATTCTGGAGTTGCAAGGACTCAGAATTTGGTGGCAAATCATTATTTAAATATTTATAGGTGCTGGGAAAAATTTAAAATACAATCAGCCTCCGTTGGGCCTGATATGCTTCGATATCAGGCCCAACGTGGGCCTGATATCCAAGCATATCAGGCCCAAAGTGGCCTTGACACTTATAAATGGCAACTGGCACGGAGCCATACTTCGTAATCCATGGTGTATAAATTATGTTTGACAACATAAATACCATCTCCCCACCAAGACCTTCACAGGGGACTTGATTTCATGAAAATCCAAGTAGGGGAGGGCCATCAGTGAGTTTTGGTCAAAACCCACTGATGGACCTAGACACATCGGATTGGACCCATTTCAGCTCTAGTGGTATTCTGGAGTTTCAAAGACTCAGAATCTGGTGGCAAATCATTATTTAAATATTTATAGGTGCTGGGAAAAATTTAAAATGCAATCAGCCTCCGTTGGGCCTGATATGCTTGGATATCAGGCCCAACATGGGCCTGATATGAGTGCATATCAGGCCCAACATGGGGCTGATAATATAAAAAGTAATATTTCAAAATAATAATAAATAATCTTACACATAAATCGAGGTGATTAAATAATATAAATTAATGAGATATCAGGCCCAAATTTCAATCTGCAAAAGCGCACACTCTCCTGCTTCGGTCTTCATCTTCTTCTCGAAGCCATTTAACGCAGCTCCGGGCCAAAACCCACTCTTCCTTCACCGACGTTCAAGAATCATTTCCGTACGGAGGTCGGTTGCTCATTTAGTTAAGCTTTCTATAACCGGTTAACCTAGGGTTTGTGTGGGTGTGTTAGAATAAGAGCGTAGTCGTTATTACGGGAACTAAGAGTTGTTTTTCTGTGTGTGGTTATACAGTACGTAGGTTCGCAATGGCAACAAAAGAAGTCTCCACAAGTCTGTGTGCTGATCGACCAAATTATCAAAGTTACGTCAACAGAGGAAGAACTAAAAGAATGAACTGGAAAAGTACCATTTGCCACTTCAGAAAGTTTATCTCTTCTGTTAACCCGACTGCAGAACAAGAACAGATGATTCGAGGCACACCTTTTTCCTGGATCCTCGACCTCCCTGATAGTTCTTTTGTAAGAGCTCAGGTACAAAATATGTTTGATAACTGGGATCATGAGGAAAAAAACTTTATCTTCCATGGGAAGAAGCTCAATTTTACAAAGGTAGATGTGGGACTGATTCTTGGCCTACCCGACAATGGAGATATAGTTCGTCTCGATTTAAATGAGGCTTCAAGCGCACTGTACATGGAGTTTTTCCGAGAATCGGATTGTTCTGCCAAACATTTAGAGAAACTGATTAGGAAGTCTAGATCAAACGACAAGCTGTACTGTCAGCTTTTTATCCTGTATTTTTTTACAACAGTTCTGTTTTGTGGGAGTAGCAGTGTTCTCAGAATACCTGTGCTCTCCCTAATTGACTGTGTAGATGATTTTGAAAACTTAGCTAGGTTTAACTGGTGCAATGCAGTATACAGTTTCATGGCTCAACAATTAGACTCCATTGGATTGGAGCTTACATTAAGACCAAAACCACAGGTTGCTGATGCAACGCCCAAGGCCCCCTTGCTAAAGGGATTTCCAAATATTTTAGCTGTAAGTCCGATTACATATATAGCAAGATATGTGTAAAGATTATGAATTACTTTTATAATCATACTGTAGGTATGGGTGTGTGAGCACATCAGCATTATTGATCCAAACCATCCAGAAAAATTGCCAAGAATACTACGATGGAGGTGGCCTAACTATCATGTTGACACAGTAAAAAAATGATAGACCGTGTAACTGCAGATAAAATTTTAGTAGATTTAATTCCGACAGAATCAGAGTTTAATTTACTACCAAACCGGCCTCAGCCATCTGAGTATCTTGAGTTGGTTGGCCAAGGATCTTTACATCAAGCCGAAGAAGGCTAACTCCAGTGTGACGATACCGTAGATTGTAGTTTGTGCAAGGAAAAGGATAACAAAATTGAGAGTTTAAAGCAAGAATTATATAAAGCTTCTCAAAGTTTGGAGGAAGCTAATAAAAACCTGGCAACGGTGATAGAAGAAAAGGATAGTCTAGTAGCAGCAAAGGATATTGTGATTGCTGATATGGAAGCTATGCTTAAAGAAAAGGATCAACAAATAAGTGAACTGCGTAAAGAACGGGATACGAGTGGCAACAAGGCTGACACTATAAATTCTGACGTGGATAACAGAATTTTAACTGTAAAAGACAAAATCATAGCCGATGCCGAAAATAAGATTAAAGAGCTCCAACAAGTCATACAGAGCATATCAGGGGAGCCAAGACCATCAGAAGGCATAGACCCAGCATCAGAAGGCATAGACCCTAATCTGCTTATAATTCCAACTAATTTTCGGGTAGGCCCCAAAAGAAAGAGAACCCAGAGAAGGTTGATATCCCAATGCACCAAAAAAAAAGGCAAACAGGTTGTTCTTAGTGTCGAACCAGATGCTCCTGCACCATCAAAGACAGAAAATACAAGTTCATCACAGATAGAAACACAATGTCATGAAATTAACAAGGTCAAAACCAAAATATTGAAGGTACGGTCGAGAGTAGGTAAGTTGTTATTTTATAATCCTTAATGACATAGTATTATTTTAATTATCTCAGCAAGCAAAAACATTTTTTAAAAAGAGCAAAGATGATGTGATAGCCGATGCATTGTTGAAGCTCAGTCAGTTAAGGTAACGTAGTTGCCAACCTAAATTCTTAACCCACATGTCAACAAAGGATTATTATTGGAGTTTAATGATATTTTTTTATTTTTAATTTATTAAATACCATTGACTGTATACTTGTGTGTAGGGTGACGGTGCAACCAATATGGGCAAATGATAATTTCTCCTTAGATATGCAATCTTTTATGACAATATTTGATTGGACACAATATACCAATGGGGATTGCATAAATGTTTATTGGAATATTCTTGCTAATGAAGCCAAACACTCTAACTCACCATACCACCCATCCATATTTTGTGGGGTTGGATTCCCAGTATGTCCCTTATCTCATTGTAAATTGTTTACAATATATATTGGATGCAGTCACCATAATAGCTCTATTATTTGCATAGGACTTGTTCGGAATGATGCACGTGGATGCATTGAAACAAACTGCAAAAACTGATGACGACAAGGACATTAGATATATTTTTTGTCCTCTACATAACCAAGATGATCATTGGCATCTAATGGTCATGGACCTGGAGGAACGTCAAATAATTCATTATAACTCTCTTGGCACCACAGAAAATTACACTTCTGTTTTTAATCAAACTGTAAGTAACAAATTTCTTATATCCAATAATCATTGTTTATGTATTAATTACTATGGTTTGATATTTGTAGGTGTTGTTTTTTAAGGAGCTGAACTGGTCATACTATCACATATGGCATAAAGGTTTAGAACCATTCTCCGGAAGAGAGTATAAAACGATGCAAGTTATTGGGCCCACACAAAGCAAATCGTAAGTATTAGTGTATGTTCCATACTAATTCTATTTGCCTTTTCTATGATGGATTGTGCATTTGTTTTGTAGGTTGGATTGTGCTTTTTTTATAATGCGCTATGCAGAGAGTTTGATGTTCCGGAGATCTACAGACTTTGTACAAGCTGATATGAGAGCTTATAGATTTAGACTTGGACACAAAATCATGTCTGACAAAAATTTTAAACTATAGAAATAGTGAACAATTGTAATAATTTATTGTAGTAATGATTTATTGTTTGTGTAACTAAAATTTATGGTGAATAAAATTATTGTAAATTAAATTTATAAGAAAGGATACCATACCAAGGCCACTTTGGGCCTGATATGTTTGGATATCAGGCCCACGTTGGGCCTGATATCCAAGCATATCAGGCCCAACGGAGGCTGATTGCATTTTAAATTTTTCCCAGCACCATAAATATTTAAATAATGATTTGCCACCAGATTCTGAGTCTTTGAAACTCCAGAATACCACTAGAGCTGAAATGGGTCCAATCCGATGTGTCTAGGTCCATCAGTGGGTTTTGACCAAAACCCACTGATGGCCCTCCCCTACTTGGATTTTCATGAAATCA
Organism: Zingiber officinale; assembly: GCF_018446385.1. Classification (NCBI taxonomy): domain Eukaryota; kingdom Viridiplantae; phylum Streptophyta; class Magnoliopsida; order Zingiberales; family Zingiberaceae; genus Zingiber; species Zingiber officinale. The sequence continues at coordinate 68,913,946 of NC_055998.1, forward strand.
AGTCCCCTGTGAAGGTCTTGGTGGGGAGATGGTATTTATGCTGTCAAACATAATTTATACACCATGGATTACGAAGTATGGCTCCATGCCAGTTGCCATTTATAAGTGTCAAGACCACTTTGGGCCTGATATGCTTGGATATCAGGCCCACGTTGGGCCTGATATCCAAGCATATCAGGCCCAACGGAGGCTGATTGTATTTTAAATTTTTCCCAGCACCTATAAATATTTAAATAATGATTTGCCACTAGATTCTGAGTCCTTGCAACTCCAGAATACCACTAGAGCTGAAATGTGTCCAATCCGATGTGTCTAAGTCCATCAGTGGGTTTTGACCAAAACCCACTGATGGCCCTCCGCTACTTGGATTTTCATGAAATCAAGTCCCCTGTGAAAGTCTTGGTGGGGAGATGGTATTTATGCTGTCAAACATAATTTATACACCATGGATTACGAAGTATGACTCCGTGTCAGTTGCCATTTATAAGTGTCAAGGCCACTTTGGGCCTGATATGCTTGGATATCAGGCCCACGTTGGGCCTGATATCCAAGCATATCAGGCCCAACGGAGGCTGATTGCATTTTAAATTTTTCCCAGCACCTATAAATATTTAAATAATGATTTGCCACCAGATTCTGAGTCTTTGCAACTCCAGAATACCACTAGCGCTGAAATGGGTCCAATCCGATGTGTCTAGGTCCATCAGTGGATTTTGACCAAAACCCACTGATGGCCCTCCCCTACTTGGTTCTACCTTAAATCATGTTCCCTGTGAAGTTCTAACTGGGAAGATGGTATATCTGGTGTCAAAACGTATTTATACCCCATTTCTAATAAGGTATTGCTCAGTGGCATTTGGCACGGAAGCTAGTGACGTGCTCTGGAAACCGACTGTTGGTCCGAGCCTATTTGATTTTTTAAACAATCCCAACTGTTACCATGATTTCAGTTTTGAGAAGATAGAAATGGTGCGCATTACAACTTATATACATTGTCTCTTTCCACTGATAAGCACCAGCATTGCATTTTGTATTTTGTGATTTATATTTCTGACTAATCACTATGCAATATTATTAATATTCCAGTGACAGTTTCTAATCTTCTCATACACTACATACCACCGTATTATACAACAAAGACAACATACAAAGATATTAAAAGTCCTACACTACGTAATAATTGCATTTACATTCTATACAAGTTTTTGCCTTACAAGACTGGATATTTAATCCAATGTTTGAAAATATTTATCCCTCAAAATTGCTACCATTACATCAATTCTAATCTTTTTCATGTATCCTTGTTTGAAGTCCATCTTCATATCATATAGGAGACATCGAATGTATTGCATCACAAAGAAGCCACAGTCAACGCTGTAAAGAACAACAACATTTTAATTGTCAATATTTTTTTATCAATTATTTATATTGACACCTTGTGCTTGATTTACCTTGCTTGTTGTTGTGAACATTCAATTGTGCGAGAGACCCATCTATCAAACGGATAATGCCTTTCCAAGTTTGGATGAATAGCAGCAACGTGCTCACGACTATATAATTTAAAATCTGATACCTGAAGATTGAAGAGGAAATTTTCATTTTCCATCAACTAGCATTTATATTAAAATACAAACAATATCATTATTATTAGATGCTCACCGCTGCTTCAAATTCATATTTGTATTTACTTCCACTTGCAAGAGAATTGTACTGATTGAACGTCATTGATTTGGTGTCCACCACCAGCAAGTGGAAGTGTGCATTATCACTGCACAAAGGTATAAATATATACCTTACCTCTTCATCTCGTCTATCCGTCTTTATCATGTGTTGGAAGGCAAACTTACTTGACGATTTCATTAATGACTACAAATATGAAAAGTCATACATACATAACCAACTAATAAAAAGAATTCTATTTTTAACTATAATCAAATCAATTCCTTACTGTGAAGAATGTTGAACAATATATTGACTTGTTGTATGTGCTTCCAGACGGGAATGCCCCCCTAAATAAAATTTTACAATACGTGTCGATTACATCCCCTCTTGTCAACATTTCTCCATTCACACCAGATAAAAGGGAATACAAATTTAAACAAAAGGGTGGTTCCTCCCAAACTATATCATTTGTAAACCTACAAAGTAAACAAATCACAGATTATTTTTACAAATTTCTTTTTGATAACCTTAGCCCAAATATGTAATCAGATATGCATATATTATACTTTACTATTCAACTATTTAATTTAATTTACGTACTTTATTTCCTCCAAGGCTTTTAACAAGTACGCCACCTCTTCGTCTTGTTTTTTTTTCTTGGAAGACTTAAATTGCTTCTTCACATACTATGCATACAAACAAAAAAGGCAATTAGATAATCCATTATATCTAACAAATTGCAAAGAAATTTGCATATATCGTCTTACAGCAATTGCTTGTTTCCTCATTTTGTCATATTTGGCAAACATTTCTACATCCTTGTCTGCCTCTTCATCAGATTTATCTTCCATCATTTGTACAATATTAATTTCTTCTTCCATTTCATCCAAACCTATTTTTCCTTTCCCCTTGCCCACAACAACATATTCTTTGACAAATTTTTTTCCTTCTCCTATACTTGTAACTTTTTCCGCAGGCTCACTTATATGTATATTTCTACGCTGCCTCTTAGGTAAAGTTTTGAGCCACAATGGACTATCAATTGGAGTATCCCTGTAATCATAGCGACTTCTGTCACGCCCTCTCCTACTTCTTGTTGTAACACCTACAGGTTCAATTTGAGGATCGTCTACAGGCTCGCTATATTGAGATTCCATGCCTTTTTTTTCAACTATTTTAAGTAACTCTTTCACCCTCTCCTTCAATTGCATGTTCTCCATTGTTAGCTCTTTATTTATGTTTGCTTGAATAATGCAATTACAACAATCCTTATTAATCTGCCTTCCTCCTACACTCACTTCAATTTGTGATGCCTCCATTGCATGTGGACTGTCCTCAACGCCAGCAAGGTTCTCAACCAATGATCTTTCATCTTGGTTAGGGATTAGGTTAATCACAACCTGTAACAATATTAAACCACATGTTAAAACCATACTTTTTTACCAAACTATAGTCAAAGTATTCTAAATTTACCTCTTCAGATGAAACTTGGTTAATCATTTCTCTCACCTTACTAATATGTGAAGGAATATTCCTCCACTTATTTATTCTGGCTCCTTTTATTTTGTATGGTTTTTGGATTGGAACATGCTCCAAAAACCATGCCTGATTCACCATGACAAGGGTTAACTATTTTATAATTGTTCGCAAAATATTAAAAATTTTCACACAAATTAAACACTTACTGCCAAAAGACCAGCAAATCCCTTTAGGTAAGGGAGGTTGGTGTTAGCATGTTTTGTCTCAGTTGATGAAAATATGTCCCCAATCTTAGGTAATTGTGGAGCCATAAATTCATGGATTGATTCAACCCAGTTGAATCTATCAAGATTCTCAAAATCATCTACTATATCTATAAGACTTAACGGGACCTTATATGTACTAGAAGAAAATAAGACACAAACAAATATATACAAAATATAGAATTTGCAAAATAATAAAACATCATCTTCGACTTCAACGCGATTGCCATAAAATTTAAGCAACTCCTCAATTCTTGATCTAGTAGCTTCTTTTTTGTTTGAGAAGTAAGTTAGAAAAAGGTCACTGGATGCTTTAGCTGAATCAATCGGAATTGAAGCTCCTCGGTCTGCAATACCGAGCAGCAATGAAACGTCTCCTCTTGTGAAGCAAACCGGAACACCTGACCAAGTTAAATTATTATTAGAATTCTACCAACACATACAAAAGTATTAGGAACACCGTGGACATGATACAATGTCATATCAAGAACTGATACTCCATCGTATCAGGCCCACGTTGGGCCTGATACGGCATCGTATCAGCCCCACGTTTAGCAAAAGCTTAAATTTTACCATACAACTACTTTGTAATTAAAATACAAATTTATAAATTGTACCTGAGAATCTAAATGTTTGACTACTTGAATCCCAATTTTCAAATATATTTACCAAAATCCCACGGATGTGTTGCATATCTTCTATGTCCAAAAAAATACGAAAGGGTGACTGTTTGATCAGCACTATGTGTCGGTCATGTAAAATAACACCGCCTCCATGCGTTCCTTTCTTCGTGGATGGTTGAAAAAAACTTTTAAAGTGACCGAGGACACTGTTCCAATACAGTTTCTGTCCCACATCAATTGAACACTATACTTTATAAAAATAAAAAAATTTAAATCATACTAGTTCAGCTTCTCAATATCACAGAGTTTGTAAAATGATAACTTTTACAGCTAATTGATGTGGCGAGGATGATGATTCACCCGAACGACGTCTTTGCGTCATTATGATACTAGTTGATTAATGTAATGTAAACCCTAGAATCCTTCACTGATGGCTCACGAACACTCTTGGTTTTTAATTAAACTGAAATGCTAGCTAGATGGCGCTTGAGAAAAACTCGAACTGATGGCTCACGAACACTAAACTAGGGTTTCACAAGACCGAGCTACACTCGCATGTCACGAAGGAGGGAGGTACCCTAATGATCGTTTTTTTTTAATATCTAAGTTTTTTAAAAATATGGTTCGGATGCCTGGGAATTGATGACTGATCAGAGGTGTTGGTTGGCGGTAGGGTTATATTCGGTAATATACATCACTTACCTATGCCTTTTGGTAAATACAAAATCGTAATACACTTTTTGGTAAATACA